>NC_083107.1:17201703-17501703 GCF_949774975.1 Lagenorhynchus albirostris
AACAAACAGAACAATGTAAATTAACTATACTCCAATGAAAAATTTGTAAAAATGAGATAGATGTTACTATCTCATTGTACTTAATATATTTTATGCTGGAAATCAGGCACTAAACCAATATTTATTGCAAACATTTTTAGTTCTCTTCTGCTCAGCAATACTTCTGCTTTTATTTTAAAACATCTTTATTGGAGTATAATTGCTTTACAATGGTGTGTTAGTTTCTGCCTTATAACAAAGTGAATTAGTTATACATATACATATGTCACCATATCTCTTTCCTCTTGCTTCTCCTTCCCTCCCACCCTTCCTCTCCTACCCATCTGGGTGGTCACAAAGCACAGAGCTGATCTCCCTGTGCTATGCGGCTGCTTCCCACTAGCTACCTATTTTACGTTTGGTAGTGTATATATGTCCAGGCCACTCTCTCATTTTGTCCCAGTTTACCCTCCCCTTCCCTGTATCCTCAAGTCCATTCTCTAGTAGGTCTGTGTCGTTATTCCCATCTTGCCCCTAGGTTCTTCATGAACATTTTTTTTTCTTAGATTCCATATATATGTGTTAGCATACGGTATTTCTTTTTCTCTTTCTGACTTACTTCACACTGTATGACAGACTCTAGATGCATCCACCACACTACAAATAACTCAATTTCATTTTGTTTTAGGGCTGAGTAATATTCCATTGTATATATGTGCCACATCCTCTTTATCCATTCATCTGTTGATGGACACTTAGGTTGCTTCTGTTTCCTGGCTATTGTAAATAGAGCTGCAGTGAACATTGTGGTACGTGACTCTTGTTGAATTATGGTTTTCTCAGGGTATATGCTAAGTAGTGGAATTGCTGGGTCGTATGGTAGTTCTAGTTTTAGTTTTTTAAGGAACATCCATACTGTTCTCCATAGTGGCTGTATCAATTTACATTCCTACCAACAGTGCAAGAGTGTTCCCTTTTCTCCACACCCTCTCCAGCATTTACTGTTTGAAGATTTTTTGATGATGGCCATTCTGACCGGTGTGAGAAGATATCTCATTGTGGTTTTGATTTACATTTCTCTAATGATTAATGATGTTGAGCATTCTTTCATGTGTTTGTTGGCAATCTGTAAATTTTCTTTGGAGAAATGTCTATTTAGGTCTTCTGCCCATTTTTGGATTAGGTTGTTTGTTTATTGATATTGAGCTGCATGAGTTGCTTGTAAATTTTGGAGATTAATCCTTTGTCAGTTGCTTCATTTACAAATATTCTCTCCCATTTGAGGTTTGTCTTTTCATAATGTTTATGGTTTCCTTTGCTGTGCAAAAGCATTTACGTTTCATTAGGTCCCATTTGTTTATTTTTGTTTTGATTTCCATTTCTCTAGGAGTTGGTTTAAAAAGGATCTTGCTGCGATTTAGTTCGTAGAGTGTTCTATGTTTTCCTCTAAAAGTTTTATAGTGTCTGGTTTTATATTTAGGTCTTTAATTAATTTTGAGTTTATTTTTGTATATGGCATTAGGGAGTGTTCTAATTTCATTCTTTTACATGTAGCTATCTAGTTTTCACAGCACCACTTACTGAAGAGGCTGTCTTTTGCCACTGTATATTCTTGCCTCCTTTATCAAAGATAATGTGACCATATGGGTATATGCTTTCTATCTCTAGGCTTTCTATCCTTTTCCATTGATCTATTTTTCTGTTTTTGTGCCAGTACCATACTGCCTTGATTACTGTAGCTTTGTAGTATAGTCTGAAATAAGGGAGCCAGATTCCTCCACCTTTGTTTTTCATTCTCAAGATTGCTATGGCTATTCAGGGTCTTTTGTGTTTCCATACAAATTGTGAAATTTTTTGTTCTAGTTCTGTGAAAAATGCCATTAGTAGTTCCATAGGGATTGTGTTGAATCTGTAGATTGCTTTGCATAGTGTAGAAAATTTCAGAATGTTGATTATTCTAATCCAAGAAAATGGTATCTTCTTCAATTACTTTCATCAGTGTATTATAATTTTCTGCATACAGGTCTTTTGTCTCCTTAGGTAGGTTTATTCCTAGGTATTTTATTCCTTTTGTTGCAATAGTAAATAGGAGTGTTTTCTTAATTTCACTTCCAGATTTTCATCATTAGTGTATAGGAATGCAAGAGATTTCTGTGCATTAATTTTGTATCCTGCTGCTTTACCAAACTCATTGATTAGCTCTAGTAGATTTCTGGTACCATATTTAGGATTTTCTATGTATAGTATCAAATCATCTGCAAACAGTGACAGCTTTACTTCTTTTCCAATTTGGATTCCTTTTATTTATTTTTCTTCTCTGATTGCTGTGGCTAGAACTTCCAAAACTATGTTCAATAGTAGTGGTGACAGTGGGCAACCTTGTCTTTTTCCTGATCTTAGTGGAAATGGTTTCAGTTTTTCACCATTAAGAATGATACTGGCTGTGAGTTTGTCATATGTGGTCTTTGTTATGTTGAGGAAAGTTCCCTCTATGGCTACTTTCTGGAGGATTTTTATCATAAAAGGGTGTTGACTTTTATTGAAGGCTTTCTCTGCATGTGTTGAGATGATCATATGTTTTTTCTCCTACAATTTGTTAATATGGTATATCACATTTATTGATGTGCATATATTGAAGAATCCTTGCATTCCTGGGAAAAACCCCACTTGATCATTGTGCATGATCCTTTTAATGTGCTGTTGGATTCTGTTTGCTAGTATTTTGTTAAGGATTTTTGCATCTATGTTCATCAGTGATTTTGGCATATAGTTTTCTTTCTTTTTAACATCTTTGTCTGGTTTCGGTGTCACAGTGAGAGTGGCCTCATAGAATGAGTTTGGGAGAGTTCCTCCCTCTGCTCTATTTTGCAAGAGTTTGAGAAGGATAGGTGTTAACTCTTCTCTAAATGTTTGATAGAATTGGCCTCTGATGCGATCTGGTCTGGGCTTTTGCTTGTTGGAAGATTTTTAATCACAGTTTCAATCTCAATGCTTGTGATTGGTCTGTTCAGATTTTCTGTTTCTTCCTGGTTTAGTTTCTGAAGGTTGTGCATTTCTAAGAATTTGTCCCTTTCTTCCAGGTTGGCCATTTTATTGACATATAGTTGCTTGTGTTAATCTCTCATGATCCTTTGTGTTTCTGCAGTGTCAGTTGCTACTTCTCCTTTTTCATTTCTAATTCTATTGATGTGAGTCTTTTCCCTTTTTTCTTGATGACTCTGGCTAATGGTTTATCAATTTCTTTTAGTTTTATTGATATTTGCTATTGTTTCCTATATTTCTTTTGCATTTAATTCTGATCTGATCTTTTCGATTTCTTTCCTTTTGCTGTCCCTGGGGTTTTCTTTTTCTTCTTTCTCTAGTTGCTTTAGGTGTAAGGTTAGGTTGTTTATTTGAGATGTTTCTTCTTTCTTAAGGTAGGATTGTATTGCTATAAACTTCCCTCTTAGAACTGTCTTTGATGCATCCCATAGATTTTGGGTCACTGTGTTTTCATTGTCATTTGTTTCTAGGTATTTTTTGAGTTCCTCTTTGACTTCTTCAGTGATCTCTTGGTTATTATGTAGTGTATTTTTAGCCTCCATGTCTTTGTATTTTTTACAGATTTTTTCCTGTAATTGATATCTTGTCTCAAAGTGTTGTGGTCGGAAATATACTTGATAAAATTTCAATTTTCTTAAATTTACCAAGGCTTGATTTGTGACCCACAATATGATCTATCCTAGACAATGTTCCATGTGCACTTGAGAAAAATGTGTATTCTGGTTTTTTTTTGGATGGAATGTCCTATAAGTATCAATTAAGTCCATCTTGTTTAATGTATCATTTAAAGCTTGCATTTCCTTATTTATTTTCATTTTGGATGATCTGTCCATTGGTGAAAGTGAGGTGTTAAAGTCCCCTACTATAATTGTGTTACTCTCAATTTCCCATTTTATTGGTGTTCATATTTGCCTTATGTATTGAGTTGCTCCTCCGTTAGGTGCATAAATATTTACAATTGTTATATCTTCTTGGATTGATCTCTTGATCATTATGCAGTGTCCTTCTCTGTCTCTTGTAATAGTCTTTGTTTTAAAGTCTATTTTGTCTGATATGAGAACTGCTACTCCAAATTTCTTCTGATTTCCATTTGCATGGAATATCTTTTTCCATTCCCTCACTTTCAGTGTGTATGTGTCTGAAGTGGGTCTCTTGTAGACAACATATATAAAGGTCTTGTGTTTGTATCCATTCAGCCAGTGTATGTCTTTTGGTTAGAGTATTCAATCCATTTACCTTTTAGGTAATTATTGATATGTATGTTCCTATTACCATTTTCATAATTGTTTAGGGTTTGTTATTGTAGGCCTTTTCCTTCTCTTGTGATTCCTGCCAGGGAAGTTCCTTTAGCATCTGTTGTAAAGCTGGTTTTGTGGTGCTGAATTCTCTTAGGTTTTACTTGTCATGAAGGTTTTAATTTCTCCATCAAATCTGAATGAGAGCCCTGTTGGGTAGAGTAATCTTGGTTGTAGTTTCTTCTCCTTCATCACTTTAAATATGTCCTGCCATTCCCTTCTGGCTTGCAGAGTTTCTGCTGAAAGGTCAGCTGTTAACCTTATGGGGATTCCCTTGTGTGTTATTTGTTGTTTTTCCCTTGCTGTTTTTAATATTTTTTCTTTGTATTTAATTTTTGATAGTTTGATTAATATGTGTCTTGGCATGTTTCTCCTTGGATTTATCCTGTATGGGACTATCTGTTCTTCCTGGACTTGATTAACTATATCCTTTCCCATATTAGGGAAGTTTTCAACTATAATCTCTTCAAATAATTTCTTGGTCCCTTTCTTTTTTCTCTTCTTCTTCTGGCACCCTTATAATTCAAACGGTGCATTTAATGTTGTCCCAGAGGTCTCTGAGACTGTCCTCAATTCTTTTCATTCTTTTTTTCTCTATTCTCCTCTGCAGTAGTTATTTCCACTATTTTATCTTCCAGGTCACTTATCTGTTCTTCTCCCTCAGTTATTCTGCTATTGATCACTTCTAGAGAATTTTTAATTTCATTTATTATGTTGTTCATCACTGTTTGTTTGCACTTTATTTCTTCTAGTTCCTTGTTATACGTTTCTTGTGTTTTCTCCATTCTAATTCCAAGATTTTGGATCCTCTTTACTATCATTATTCTGAATTCTTTTTCAGGTAGACTGCCTACTTACTCTTCATTTGTTAGGTCTGGTGGGTTTTTGCCTTGGTCTTTCATCTGCTGTGTGTTTCTCTGTCTTCTCATTTTGTTTTTGGTGTCTGTCCCCAGTGGTTAACGTTGGTTTAGCGGGTTGTGTCAGGTGCCTGGTGGAGGGGCCTGATACCTGTGTTCTGGTGGATGAGCCTGGATCTTGTCTTTCTGTTGGGCAAGTCCATGTCAAGTGGTGTGTTTTGGGGTGACTGTCACCTTATTATTATTTTAGGCTGCCTCTCTACTAATGGATGGGGTGTGTTCCTGTCTTGCTAGTTGTTTGGCATAGGGTGTCCAGCACTGTAGTTTGCTGGTCGTTGAGTGGAGCTGGGTCTTGGCGTTGAGATGGAGATCTCTGGGAGATTTTCACCATTTGATATTATGTGGAGCTGGGAGGTCTCTTTTAGCTCAGTGTCCTGAAATTGGCTCTCCCTTGTCAGATGCACAGCCCTGTCACCTGTCATCAACATGGCTCAGAAGAAAAGGGAGAAAAGAAAGAAAGAAAAAGAAAGAAAGAAAGAAAGAAAGAAAGAAAGAAAGAAAGAAAGAAAGAAAGAAAGAAAGAAAGAAAGAAAGAAAGAAAGAAAGAAAGAAGGAAAGAAAGAAAGAAAGAAAGAAAGAAAGAAGGAAAGAAAGAAAGAAAGAAAGAAAGAAAGAAAGAAAGAAGATAAAATAAAATAAAATAGGATAAAATAAATTAAAGTTTTTAAAAAAATAATTATTAAAAAAATTCTAAAGTAGTAATAAAAAAAAAGAAAGAAGGAAGAGAGCAACCAAACCAAAAAAACATATCCACCAATGATAGCAAGTGTTAAAAACTATACTAAAACAAAAAACAAACAAAAAAAAACTGACAGACAGAACCCTAGGACAATGGTAAAAGCAAAGCTATACAGACAAAATCACTCACAGAAGCATGTACATACACACTCACAGAAAGAAAAATCGGGACAAAAATATATATATCATTGCTCCCAAAGTCCACCTCCTCAATTTGGGATGATTTGTTGTCTATTAAGACATTCCACAGATGCAGGGTACATCAAGTTGACTCTGGATATTTAATCCACTGCTCCTGAGGCTGCTGGGAATGATTTCCCTTTCTCTTCTCTGTTCACACAGCTCCTGGCATTCAGCTTTTGATTTGGACCTGTCTCTGTGTGTAGGTCGCCTGAGGCATCTGTTCTTCGCCCAGACAGGATATGGTCACAGTAGCAGATGATCTGGGGGCTCTGGCTCTCTCAGGCCAGCAGGGAGGGAGGGGTATGGAGTGTGGGGTGAGCCTGTGGCAGCAGAGGCTGATGTGATGTCCACCAGCCTGAGGCATGCCATGTGCTCTCCCTAGGAAGTTGTCCCTGAATCATGGGACCCTGGTAGTGGCAGGCTGCACAGGCTCATGGGAGGGGAGGTGTGGATAGTGACCTGTGCTTGCACACAGGTTTCTTATTCACCACAGCAGCAGCCTTAGCATCTTATGACTGTCTCTGGGGTCCATGCTGTGAGCCCTGGCTCGTGCCTGTCTTTGGAGCTCCGTTAAGTGGCGCTCTTAATCCCCTCTCCTCTTGCACCGGGAAACAATGAGTCAAGAAAAAGTCTCTTGCCTCTTCGGCAGGTCCCGACTTTTTCTTAGACTCCCTCCTGGCTATCTGTGGCTCACTAGCCCCCTTCAAGCTGTGATCACACAGCCAACCCCAGTCTTCTCCCTGGGATCCAACCTCCGAAGCCCGAGCCTCAGCTCCCAGCCCCCTCCAGCCCCGGCAGGTAAGCAGACAAGCCTCTAAGGCTGGTGAGTGCTGGTCGACACCGTTCCTCTGTGTGGGAATCTTTCTGTTTTTCCCTCCACACCCCTGTTGCTGCACTCTCCTCAGTGACTCCAAAGCTTCCCCCCTTCACCACCCACAGTCTCCGCCCATGAAGGGTCTTCCTAGTGTGTGGAAACATTTCCTCCTTCACAGCTCCCTCCCACTGGTGCAGGTCCCATCCTTATTCTTTTGTCTTTGTTTTTTTTTTTTTCTCTCTTTTGCCCTACCCTGGTACGTGGGGGTTTCTTGCCTTTTGGGAGGTCTGAAGTCTTCTGCCAGCATTCAGTAGGTGTTCTATAGGCGTTGTTCCACATGCAGATGTATTTCTGATGTATTTGTGGGGAGGAAGATGATCTCCATGTCTTACTCTTCTGCCATCTTGAAGTTCCGCTCAATACTTCTGCTTTTGTAGATGATTTCACATTAAATTTAATCATTCCTACTAAGGGTAGTGTTTCTGTTTATATTTTTTCCAAGTGTATCTCTTAATTTTGTCTACACTGAGAATTTTCTTTTCATCCTCACTGATACCTTAGCTGAGTAGTAGCTACCTCACCTGTTGTCAGGCAGGTCGTTGATATAGTAAATTACCCTACAAAATTTCTTTCTCTCACTATGTTCATCAGTGACATCATCACCATCTCTATCATTTTCTCTTTTAATTTTCTTTTTCTTACCAGAAAGTCTGCCTTAATCTTTTTCTTTTTTTTTTGGATTTTTCTTACTATTTTTTTTTCTATTTTGACCTTATTTACATTATCATTGCAGATCTATCATCTATCTCTCACAAATTAAGTTCATTCTTTTGTGTGTGTGTGTGTGTGTGTGTGTGTGTGTGTGTGTTATGTAATCCTACTGGTTCTGTTTATCTAGTGGAACCCTGACTGATGCAAATTTTGGTAGAGTGGTTCAAGAAAATCTTGACAAGGGAAAGTTTTATGAATTGATCTTGGTTTCTGACATTGGTTATCTAATATGATTAGATTTAAAGGCACTGATGATTCTATTTCCAGTGGTAAATAAGGCACTGGTTTATCCATGTCATTACGTGGCAAGAAAAATATACAAAATATCACCACTAGATACTCCTTATCAAATATTTGTAAAGACTAAGTTTCCAGGAACTCAAGTATTTGATACCTTAGAACATATTGATATTAGTAAAACTAAGATGTATAAACTGAGGTTAGCTGATTATTTCTATTGGTGTGGATGAATTTGGGAAATAAAAATGATGAGTTCAGGACTTCAAATTTCAAATTCCCCACTCAAGGCATAAATTATCTGTAAGTCTGCCCTGAAAGAAACTATATCTTGTAGATAAAAGGCTAGAGTTTTTCTGAAGGCCAAACCCAGAGTCTCAACCTACATGTGGTTGAAATATAATACAAATTGACTGGGAATTCCCTGGTAGTCCAGTGGAGTGAACTCCATGCTATCACTGCCTAGGGCCTGGATTTGATCCCTGGTTGGGGAACTGAGATCCCACAAGCCATGTGGTGTTGCCAAAATGAATAAATAAATAAAATGAGGAAAAAATTTAAAACAAAAACCAACTTGACCAACCTTGCAGAGTATGTACTGTTAAAGTAAAGACATTGATTGGGACAAAAAGGTATCCTGGAAAATAGAATGAGGACATATGTGAAGATCCCAATGAAGCTGGGAATATAGAACTCCTAAATTCTGCTGAGTCTTCTTTCCCTACAGATGTAGCCTTTCCAACTCTGTTTGAAGAGGTCGACTCTATTTTGTCTGAAGAATCTGTAATTGCTTCCCTTGAACTTTCCAGACACTACTGATTCTCTTCAGGACCCAATCTCATCACCTTTCTTTGCTTCTAGACTTATGTCTAAACTGAAGTACCAGCAGGACTCAAAGGGTGAGATAGGAATTATAAGCTACAAGAAGGGTTGCTACACATGAAAACAACTACATGATGTTTCCAATTTATATGGAAAGAAATCTGGGTAATATATATGGGAATAGATATTAAGGATGTGGCATAATGGTGAAAGGGAAATAAAGTTGGATCAGGTCAATTCTATTTATGTAGGGACACTAAGCAGGAATTCTATATTCAAAGTTTTAGAAAGACAATTAGAAATGGTTCTAACTACTTATTTGGTTGGTTGGCTGAAACATGGACCTAAAATTTGTCTACACTAAATAAGGTTGAAATGCTAGAACTGCCTGGGTAAACTTTACAGGGAAGTATCCAAAGTCTTAGGGAGATTGGAATAGTACAGCAGATTCATTATATAAGACTTGCTTACACACTTCTGGAAATTCCCAAGGACATGTCTTTCAACATGGCTGTGAGAAATAAATTTGTGACGGAAGCCACCATCATCCTTGAAGAGATCTGTTGCCACTCTTCTTTTTGGTCAGAAACTACAGTGGAAACTACTGCAATTCAGCTGACTTCCCCAAATTCAGTGGAGAAAATTGGATAGCAATTGTCAAGGGTCCAACTGATAGCACTGAATCATCAAAGCCAAGATGATCGTGCTTAGCATTCTGTAATGGATAGCTAAGTCAAGGTAGTTGTCAGAATAGTTCAAGTTACAGTGACCTATGCTGTTGGCTAGTGATTGTGGTGTTCCTATAAAAGAAATAGATGGACGGTCTAATAATTGCTACTTATCTGTATAAGTATATGAATCTAGGCTAGATATAAGAAATCTAACTTGAAATAACAAAACAACCATGGTTCTTTTATCAATTCCCAGGCTTTAGGAAGTTTATAGACCCAAAATCCCTTAAATGAAGGAGAGAATGGGTCCCATTCACGAAGCACTCTGCTATAATTTATATGTTAAAATTATTAAAAATTTCCAAAGAGACCTGTCACCATTTATCAGGGTGATTGTTTACTCTGAAAAGGGAACTATTCATATTTTCAAGTTTTGGGGGAGATTACTAGACACTGACTCTGAATTGACACTAATTCAAAGAGACCCAAAACATCTCTGTGGTCCAACAGTAAAAGAAGAGGCTTATAGAAGTCAAATACTCAGAGTTTTAGCTCTGGTCCATCTCCCAGTGTATACGGTATATTGCCAAACCCATCCTGTGGTTACTTTCCCAATTCCAAGTAGCATAAATGTAATAGATACATACACCAACTGGTAGAATGTTTACCTTGTTTGTCTGGCCTGTGGAGTGAACACTTATTTTTGGAAAGGATAAATGGAAACAACTAGAACTGCCTCTACCTAAATAAAAATATAGTAAACCAAAGACAATGACACATTCCTGAAGGGATTGCAGAGATTAGTGCCAGCATAAATGACTTGAGAGATGCACAGGTAGTGATTCCCCCAACTTCCCCATCCAATTTGCCTATTTGGCCTGTGCAGAAAACAGATGGATCTTGGAGAATGAGAATAGATTATCATACACTTAACCAGGAGTGACTGCAATTGCAGCTGCTTTCCAGATATGGATACATTTCTTGAGCAAATTAGCATATCCCCTGGTACCTAGCTTGCCGCTATTGATCCGAATTTTTTTCTCAATACTTGTTAGTAAAAATCTCCAGAAACAGTTTTCTTTCAGATGATTAACTAACAATATAATTTTAGTGTAGTGGTCTACTTCAGAGGTATATCACTCTCCATCCCTATACCACAATTTAGTCTGCAAGGAACTTCATCACCTATCCCTTCCAAATGACATCACACTGATATGTAGCATTGATGGTGTTATGCTGATTGGACTTAGTTAGCGAGAAGTAGCAACTATTCTAGACATAATGGGAAAACAATTGCATGTCAGAAAATGGGAAATAAATTCTAGAAAAATTCAGAGAACTTTCACCTCAGTGGAATTTCTAGGGACCCAGTGGAGTGGAGTATCTTCAGAAATTTCTTCTGAGGTGAAGAATATAAAGAATATGTCACTGCACTAGCCCTTCCTGTAAACAAAAATACTCACTCAGTAACTAGTGGATCTCTTTGGATTTTGGAAACAACATAATTCTCATTCAGGTGTGCTACTCCTGCCATAGTGGTCCAAAAAGCCACTAGTTTAGAGTGGGGCCCAGAAGATGGGCCCAGTTCAAACTGCTATGCAAGCTGATATGCCAATTGGGCCCTTTGATTCAGAAGATTCTATAGTACCTGAAATGTCGGTGGTAGATAGAGATTCTATTTGGATCCTTTGGCCTCCCCTATAGATGAGTCACAGCACAGCCTTCTTAGGATTTTGTAGCAAAGCCCTACCATTTTATGTGTAAAACTACTTTCCTTTTGAGAAGCAGCCTTTGGCTTGCTCCTGGCTTTAGTAGAGACTAAAAGCTTTACCACAAGTCTCCATGTTACCATGTGACCTGAGTTTGGTGTTTTCTGACGCATTAAGTCATAAATTTGGGCATGTACAGTAGCACTCCATTTTCAAATGGAAGTAGTATATAAAAGATCAGACTTAAGTAGGTCCTGAAGGCACAGCAAGGTACATGAGGAAGTGCCCTGTATGCCTAGGGCCCCTACACCTGCTACATTATCTTCTCTCTCCCAGCCAATACCTATGTTCTCATTTAGAGTTCCCTATGACCAGTTGAGGAAGAGGAAATTTGGGCCTGATTTAAAGGTAGTTCTGCATGATATGCAGGTACCACTCAAAAGTTGCCAGTGGTATTACTACAGCCTCTCTCTGTGACATCCTTAAAGGACATGGGTGAAGCAAAATCCTTCTAGTGAGCATAATTTGAGCAGTGCAACTGTTCGTTTATTTTGCCTGGAAGGTGAAATGACCAAAGGTATGAGTTTACACTGACTCATGGCTGTGACCAAAAGTTTGGCTAGAAGATCAAGGACTTGGAAGGAATATAATTAGTAAAGTGCCAACAAGGATATCTGTGAAAGAGGTATATTAATTGACATCTCTGAACGGGCCAAATTGTAAAGATATCTGTATCCCATGTGAATGATAACCAATGTGTGACCTCAGCAGAGCAGGATTTTAATAGTCAAGTGGATTAGATGAGCTGTCCTATAAAATTCAGTCAGTCCCCTTCCAGAGCCATTCTTTTCATTTCCCAAGGTACTCATGGCATCAATGATGAGCTCAGAACATGAACTTCCACTCATCAAAGCTGATCTGGCTACAGTTACTGCCCAGTGCCCAGTCTTTCTGCTTGTGCATTCTGTCTACCTTTTCTATTAAAGTCCTGAACATACGTATCATTATTATTTCAATTTCCTTGTCTGTTAATGTCATAATCTGTGTCATACCTCAGTTGGTTCTGATGCTTGTTTTGCCTTTCAGATCCTGTTTCATTCTTGAATTGGTGTGCTTTGTAATTTTGTTGTTGTTGTTCTTAAAAACCAGACATGTTGTATCAAGTAATAGGACCTTCTATTTAGGCTAGTACTTTGACTTTGTTTTATATTTGTTTTAGCTATAGTTTCCAGAGCACACAAAATCCTCTAGTGTCCTTGTTTTTGTCTCCTCTCTCTTTTTATTTTATTTTTTCTTTTTTTTTGTGATATGCGGGCCTCTCACTGTTGTGGCCCCTCCCGTTGTGGAGCACAGGCTCCCGACGTGCAGGCTCAGTGGCCATGACTCATGGGCCCAGCTGCTCCGCGGCATGTGGAATCTTCCTGGACCGGGGCACGAACCCGTGTCCCCTGCATCGGCAGGCGGACTCTCAACCACTGCACCACCAGGGAAGCCCTTGTCTCCTCTCTTGATTTGAGTTTTCTCAGTACTCCTCAGAGAGAGTCTGTGTCTTGAAATTCTTTAATCTGAAATCCACTATTATTATACTGGAATATGGTGGTAAGGTATGATAAGGGGAAGCATTCTATAATGTTCTAATTGAATCTCAAGCTTTTAGCAAGCACCAGTCTCTGCCCTATGATTTTCACAATTATTTCTTATTTTATAGTTTCTTCCTTCTCCACTGATGAGAAAGGAAATCTAGAAGTTGCTAGAATGAGAGGAATGCCCTTCTCCCATAGCTCTTGGACAAGGCTCATTATGTGTTTACTTGGAGATTAGATCTTTGTGATGGAGAATACTCCCTTCACCCTGCTGCCATAATCTGATTTTTCTTGGCTCTTCACCACAAGAAACTCCAAGAATCGTAGAGGTAATGCCCATGAAAGTGTGAAGGCATCCATAAACCTGTAGTTTCCAGGAGTTTCTCAGTCTCAATCTATTCTTCATTTAAGCTTCATCAATTTATCATTTAGGTGTGTTGACCAGTTGAAGGCTCCAGCAGTTTCTGCTCCAAGTAAGTATATTTTGGCTGTGACTCTCAGAATGCACCTGTCTATCCAGAGTTTGGGGAGGCAATTTGCTCTGTAAATTCAGTTTTAAGATGGGTGCATGAAAGTTATTTACTTTTAACTTGTCTTTCTTGTTGTGAGGATGGAAATGATAACTTCCAAGCAATTCAAGTGTCAAAACTGAAACTAAACATCAACACCTACACTTGGATAGTTGGTCAGTTCTGATATAATTATACCTCAGTTGGATATCCCACTGTACCAATTGCCCATTTTACGCTCATTATCTACTTCCTGCAACATAGGAAGTGTATGTCCATGAAGGTCCTATACATGCCATTTGGATAATCATAGTTTGGTCTATGCAATAGCAGAGTGACATTAATGGTGGAAAACCTCATAATTGCTTTTTATAATTGCTATTCTCTTGAATCCACTTTCTTAAAAGAGAACAAATGAAAGCTTGGAGCTATCATTTTGTAAAATTCTCATTCCATGATTAGTTTTGAATATCAGGTTGCTGACCAGGAGAAGTGTTTATGTAAAGTATGTTACTGGGTAGTAAAAGAACAGCTTTTGGAGAGTGGTAGATAGAATATGAAGGGATAAAATGGGCTCATTAGTGCTGTGGAGTATCTCTCTATGTGTGTTCATGCATGTATTTTCTTACGATTCAAAACATACTTGGCAAACAGTAATTCATTTCATCCTCAGTGGGTTGAACGTTGTGAGAAAAATACAGAGATATTACTTTCCCCAAATTTATACATTATGTATCTTACAATCTTAAAGAATATATCTGTCAAAGACTCAAGGTGACTAAGTTTTAAGCAGTGCAGGAATGGTTCTTAGACAGGCTTGAACTCTCGATCTGTTGAGGGACACTTCTAACTTTCACTTTGTGATTTCATACCAAATACAAAGTGCTGGGATTAGTTCATACCAATTTCTCTGGGAATTTACTGCATTGTTTTCTGTTTTATGTAACCATTAACATTTGTCTTTATTTTGTCTCGTCAAATTTTTATCAGTTACATCTTTTTTTGTTTGTTTGTTTTTGGCCACTATGCAGGCATGCATTGGAAGTAAGATTTTTAATTCCCTGACAATATCACTATTGACAGGTTCATTTTTCTCCAATGCTATAGTTTAAAATATCAGATAGACTTGGGTTTGAAATTTATCTTCTCCATCTACTTATTATGTGACCTGAGGCAAAGTATTTAATTTATCTAAACATCATTTTTTTTCAGCCATTTTATGGGAACTCCAACAGTATTTACTACCTAAGGCTATTGTAAAGACTGCAAAAATAACTCATTTAATGGATTTAGGTTACTACCTGTCACAGTGTGTGAGCCAAATACAGCTGACCTAAGTTATTCTATACCCCATCTATTTATTTTTCAGTAGTGGAAATTAGGCAGATTTTTAGATGGGACAATTTAATTTTTTTTTTAATTTTAGGGACCATTTGTAAGTAAATGGTTTATATGTCTGAATCCTGGTAAATTTAAACCAAATTCCTGATATTTCATTGTCTTCTTAGTGTGAGCAGTCAGAGTGACACTGAAGAGGAACAAGTTAAGAAAAAACAAAAAATAAGGGACTAATCACAAGGTTAAATAAAAAATGCAAGAACAAAGCTTCAAAACCATAATTTATAGAGAGTTCAAGGCAAACATGTAGAATTTATAAAAATGATATTTTTCCCCAACCAATTAATGGTGCAGGAAACATACATTTTTACTTTGGGGATAAATAAAATGGCCCACTTGTATACAAAGAACAATCATGCTCCCAATCAATTCAATTTCATCACTTAGTTTTCACTGGAAATGCATTTTTAGAATTGGTGGGAAATGTAGCTTGGGGGAGTTCATCAATTGAATTATATTTCAATAACACGGAACTCCATTACAGTGTCCTATGTCATCAATCCATGTAAAATTAAAACATATCTGGAGTAATAATATTACACAGTTTCATTTATATTTCAATTAACATTTTGCATTTTGCTTTTAGATCTTTCATTACAAATGGATTGCCAAATTAAATGAGGTGGCAAGTTTTCTATATCTAGCACCATCTAGTTTTAATTTGTACTTTCCTGGCATAAAAAATATGAACAACTGTCATCATTACTGAAAACTGAAAAGAATGGAGCAATATAAAAATTCCCCAATAGCTTACTTTTATCTTTCCTGACAAAAAACATTCTGCCTTCATTTGCCTCAATTACAGAGTCAATGTTTTAAACCTGATAGAAGCTTAAAGATACTCTTTTGACCCAGTGTAGGAAGACTTAAGCTTTTACATTTTAAAACTATTATATGAAAAATCTCATATCCATAGTCTTAAATATCCTCGAGTTAATAGAATGAAAATATATGTACTTTGTGATTTTAGTTCAGAAAGTTTTACTTATGGCATATATGGAGGTACAATAATATATTTGCTATAAGGATTAAATGAGACAATATCTATAAAAGGTTTAAGATGGTGCTTATAATATTGGATTATGTGTGTCTACTTTAGCACTGCTAGCATTGTCTTTATCTTGCTTCTTTATTCTTAATTATTTATTTACATTATCTAGCACTCAATGTATTTTTCTGCTGAAGTAAATGTTATTAATATAGAAGGTAATAAAAATCAAGACCATAATTTTTGCAAAATGTGGATGGACAAGAGAATGTGGATTGTATTACATCCCTTCAACTAGTTTAGTTATGAAAGATGGCAGATGGCATAATTCACTTTTTAATTTAACTTATTAATAAATTACTAAATTTTAATTCACATTTGTTTACATAGGAAAAAATATATAATTTAACTCAGAAGAACTTGAACTCATAATCATCTAGTGGCTCCAGAGTCACTTCCCTTCATCTTTTAAAAAAATTATCTCATATCTCATCTTTCTTCTTCCCAACATTTCTATTGTAATTATTGATGATTTTAGTCTCTATGTAGATAATCTTTTCAGTAACCTGCTTTCTTGGTTCACTAACCTCTTCTCCTCCAATGATGATGTCCTTCACTCTAGTTCACCTACTCCATAATAGATAAGCCCTAGAATATGGCATTACCAACAGCTACAACACTACATTATCTTTATCTCAAGTATCCCGATTTGTGACCATCACAATTTTTCTTTCTCTCACTGATATTCTGACTCTAATGACCTTTAAAATGACCACGATCAATTAGTCTGAGGAAGTTTTAGCTTTCTATCATTGCTTTCATGCCTTTATTTCCAGCCACATGCAATTTACATTTCATAGTCAATAATTGCAGTCACTGTCATACTTTCTAATTGCTCTCCTTCCTTTAATGTCAACTTAAAAGAGTTTATTTCCTGTAGAGCAATGAGGGGTTGTGAAGTGTACAGAGTCAGACTCCTTAGCAGTGTACCACAATAATTCTTTTAATTTGAATTATAGATTAAAATTTTATATATTTTCTCATTTACATGCACAAGACTTTCCCTCCTTTGTATTGAGTGAAAGATGCTAACCATAGCACACACTCATTGCCAACATTATTATATACTGCCAAATTGTATTTTCTAAAGTTTATACACTCAATGCCAGTGTATGTGTTACTTTTCCTACACATATTAAAAGAATTGCTGTCAGAGTTTACAATGCTTTTGCAAATCTTATGCATTTGAAAGTTTATGTTTGGCTTTATTTAGCATTTTTCTTACTCCTAGTAATATGGAACATCTTTTGAAAGTTTGTTAAACATCATTGGTATTTCTTCTTGCATGATTTGCCTGTTGATAGATTCTGCCTCTTTTACAATTAGCCTGTTTATATTGCAGTCATTGATTTGTAGAGCTCCTATCTATCTGTCTATTATCTATTATCTGTCATTTATCCACCATTAAACACTCATGCTTTGTCAATTATATGCATTTTAAATATCTTTCCCTACTTTCTCCCAGTGTTAATTTTTACATATTTATATACTGCTTTTCGAAAAAAAAATAATTTAACCTAGTGTAATTATATATGTATGCATGTATTTATGTATAATATTTTTTGCTAATTTTTGTTTAACTAAATTTTTCATATTCTCAAATTTCAGAAATATTTCTTATATTTTCATACAAATTTTAAATATTCCTTTCATATTCAGGTTTTTAATATGGCTGATTTTTTGTTGTGTTGTAAAGATTATATTTAATTTAATGGGTTTTTTTTGAAACGGATGTCGATTGTACCAATACAATTTATTGAACAGTATATCTTTTTCCTCTTGATAAATAATAATACAGCTGTCATATATGATGTGTCCATTTATCTGTACATAGGGCTCTTTATTTTTAATGGCTTATCTATTTATCTGTGCCCCAGTCCCATAATACTAATAACTAATTTTGATATGTACAAGAACAAATCCTTTAACTTGTTTTAAAATTGGGAACTGCAACCTCCTGTGTGTTTTGAAATAGTTATATCAGTTTCACAACAAATTTCCACCTGAATTTTGAAAGGACATGTATTGGATTTATATACTATTATTGAATATTGTGATATTTTATTTTTATTGAATTTTCATATCTATGAACTTTAATTTTTGTTTACTTAGATTTTTTCAACTGATTTTCAATAATGATTTATAAATTTTATCCAAAAGAATTATACTTAATATTTGTTATTGTATGGATTTTATTGTTATCAGATAAATATACATATTCTAATAAAATATTGCTCTTATATGATTTTTTCAATTATTATTTTCCATTACGTCTCTGCTACAATTTATATTCTGCCAGTTTACCTAGAAACGTATATTTTAAAAATTTTCAAGTCAATAGAGTTTTAAAGTTCTCTCTTTCAATCTCTCTGCTCATTGAATTTTTATTAGAAAAATTGCCTATATAATGCTGATTTTTAGAAATTTGTTAAGACTTGACTTATGAAAAAAAAGAATTGACTTATGCCTTATTATACAGTTTGTTTTTAACATGCTATTTTATTATTTTGAAGACTATGTATTCACTATTTGTTTATTAAGTTTATTTACTGTGTTCTTCAAATTTCCTATATCCTTACTAATTTATTAAATCTATGAATTAACAAGAAATGTTGTTAAAATACTTTCCATTATAAAGACAAATGTATCATTAATTAATTAAAATGATGTCATTTTGCTCTTTTTTTAAGCAGATGTATGCAAATTTATGTTACATTTTGATGAACTGAAACTTTGCTATTACCAAATGATGCTCTTAACTCTAATAATACTTTTTAACATAAAGTCTGTATTTCTCCATTAGAGCTACAACATTAGTGTTTGGTTAGAATTAAAAGACCTTTTTATCAAAAATTTTATGTTCTTATCTTTTCATAAATACTATGAAGATTTTAATCAAACCCCTTAGTTATATATTTTAGTACATATTTATGTATTATTGTTGCTGATATATTTTGAATTATATCTATCACCTTATTTTTTTCATTTTTATATCTACTATTTTTACTTATATTTTAAACTTTTTTCCCACTTAGACTTTTTAGTTACTTTTTTTCTCTTTTTCCTATCTTTGCTAGTATTTATAAAACTTATTTAAATATTTTCTTTATAATTTTATTGTACATGTGGAAGAACATATATTAATAAATAATGCAATGTACTTCATCACTGTTGTTATTGTTTTGTAACAGTCAGTATATGTTTTGCTTCAACCACTTTCTTACATCCTTATATTTTTCCACCATTTTCTGGGCAGCTTATTCTTACATATGATAACATTTTCCTTTATTTGTATTATCTCACTTAGAATTATTTATTGTTTTTTATCCCACTATTGAGTGAAAGTTTGGTTTGGTTTATAAATTGTCTCAATAATAATTTTTACTGTCTTTTAAATTTTGCATTTAAAATATTTTATATATAAACTTTTATATTATGTATTAGACAATACTAACATTATGATGTTTGATTATTTCATGTTGGGTCTTTTTCTTTTTTTAATCCCTTTCCTCTTGTTTTTAGTTAACTGATTTCATAAGGGTCTAAATGAGAGAAAGTTATGTTCTCTGAAAATATTTCCTTCTCTCAGAACTACTGAATTATATGTATAAAGTTTTGAGCAGCAGTTACTATATACTTGGCCTTATTTTAAGTTAATGTTACCTAAATATTTAGCTTGAAGAGTCCTGGAAAACAGGGTTGTGTACATTCATATCTCAATTTTTTTAACATATTTATTGGAGTATAATTGCTTTACAATGGTGTGTTAGTTTCTGCTTTATAAGAAAGTGAATCAGTTATACATATACATATGTTCCCATATCTCTTCCCTCTTGCATCTTCCTCCCTCCCACCCTCCCTATCCCACCCCTCTAGGTGGTCACAAAACACCGAGCTGATCTCCCTGTGCCATGTGGCTGCTTCCCACTAGCTATCTATTTTATGTTTGGTAGTGTATATATGTCCATGCCACTCTCTCACTTTGTCACAATTTTTTATAAGGATCAGGTTACAGTTATAAAAATATCTCCAGAAAATATTATTTTGGTATTCTTCCCACCCAGCGTCAAAAATGACTTAGTCAAATCTCTGTGCCCTCTTCTTTTCTTGATGAGCATACATTTTCTAATTCTCTATTTCTCAAAGGCTGTAGGCGTTATACATGATTCTTTTACAATTAAGTCATCAGGAATGAGCCCAAGTGTCCATACTTATGCAATCATTAAAACCCAAGACACCATTTTTCCAGATTTTAGAATGCACTCTTTTCAGTAATACTTTAAGAGCTTTTTTTTAATCTCTCAGGAAATTTTATTTATAGCCTCCTTATAAAATCTGTATCCTAAGATTGCTCTTATTGTTTTGGGATATTAGCTACACATTGAAAAGTGATATTACCAGAGCTACAAAAATGATTTCTAGATGTTTTACAGCAGTAGGTGCATTTTAGAATTTTGAGAAGTTTAAGTCTATATCCATTGATAAATTGCAATTAATCTACACAATGGAAACCAATGTGTTAATTCAAAATATGAAAAAGGGCTCTGTGATCTTTATTCTATTTATATGATAAAAGATAAATATGTTTTCAGATTCAGTTTATGTAAAAGGGAACATGCGGGCTTCCCTGGTGGCGCAGTGGTTGAGAGTCCACCTGCCGATGCAGGGGACACGGGTTCGTGTCCCGGTCCGGAAAGATCCCACATGCCACGGAGCAGCTGGGCCCGTGAGCCATGGCCGCTGAGCCTGTGCGTCCGGAGCCTGTGCTCCGCAACGGGAGAGGCCACAACAGTGAGAGGCCCATGTACCACAAAAAAAAAAAAAAAAAAAAGGAACATGCATAAAATATTCTAATCTGTGTATATTTTGCACAATATTACCCCATAAAATATTTAAAGGGCTAAATATTTGTATCTGTGATTTAAACTCAGGAGGAATAGTAGGAATAGAAGAATGAAGAAGGAATTTTTTCACATTGCCTTCTTTTGTGATTATTTTTATATAAACGCACACACATTTTTAGTTTATCAATGAATTTCAATGTGCCATGATGGTTAAGATCATACATTATGAAACCTGACTCTACCATATACAGTGTTATTTGAAGTTATTCCTTTAATATTGCTGTGGATCACTTCATTATTTATAACGAAGAAGATAACAGTACCCTTATAATAGTACCGTATTCCATAGTGCTATGAAGGAGAGGAGATAATATATGTAAACGACTTGAAGGAGCCCAATTCCCATTGTCCTTTTCTCCTCCAATTTTTACTTAAGTAAATCAATTGTAGGTGATTTTTAAAATTACATTTGAGGCTAAATATAAGTGTGTGTCACGGGGGTAATGATTACAACAACAAAGAAAGGCAGTATTGAAAATTGACTGTTTTCCTCTAATGTGTCTAGAAGAGTTCAGGCTTATAGCCTCCCAATTATAGAGACTAGAACTAGTAATGTGTATAAGATTTGAAAATATAATTTGAATAATCAAAACTGTTCATTACAATCTCATATACATTAATTAGAGTAAGACAAAGGTCAAATAGTAATGCTGGGTAAGTGTTGGAGGCTCATCATCTCAATTGTATTATAATAAGTGATTCTGAAAGAACATAATATGTGACTAGGTAATTACAAATGATGGTATTTTAATTTTAAATGTCTATCCTATTTATCTTAAGAACTTCAGAAGCAATTTGCTGTGCCAGGTTAAAAAGAAGTCATTGGAGGTCACAGAAAAGAAAGGAATTTTAATAAGAATGTTCTTACAATGTATACACTAGCATTAGCCTATATCATATTAATCATTAAAAGAAAAGAAATAATAATAATACCTAGAGCTACCTCAGTTTAAATTAGGAATCGCTGTGTTAAGTATTAATACTTGCCATTCCATTTTATTCTGTTCTGTTATTTTTTAATAAAAATTATATTTTAAGTGTACAACATTATATTTTTGTTTTGTTTTGTTTTGTTTTGTTTTTGTGGTATGCAGGCCTCTCATTGTTGTGGCCTCTCCTTTTGCGAAGCACAGGCTCCGGATGCGCAGGCTAAGTGGCCATGGCTCACGGGCCCAGCCACTCCGTGGCATGTGGGATCTTCCCAGACAGGGGCACGAACCCGTGTCCCCTGCATCGGCAGGTGGACTCTCAACCACTGCACCACCAGGGAAGCCCCCAACATTATGTTTTGATGCACATACACACAGTGAAATTATTACTAGTCTAGTTAATTAACATATCCATGTGCTCACATAGTATCTTTATTATTCATTCATTCACTCATTCATTCATTTATTGGTAAAGACACCTCAGATCTACTCTCAGCAAACTTCCAGTATACAATACAGCATTATTAAATATAGTCACCATGCTATACTCTAGAACATATTCATTTTACATAACTGCAACTTTGTACCCTTTGACCAACATCTCCCTATTTCGCCCACCTCCCTGCCTCTGGTAACCACCATTCTACTTGCCTCCTATGTAGTCAACTTTCTTAGATTACACACATAAGTGTGATAATTATTTTTCTTTCGGTGTCTGGCTTATTTCACTTAGCATGATGTCTTCCAAGTTCATCGATGTTGTTGTAAATGACAGGATCTCCTTTTTTTTTAAAGGTAGAATTTTATACATATATATATATATATATATATATATATATATATATATATATATCACATCACATTTTCTTCATCCATTCATGCATAGGTGGACACCTTGGTTGTTTCCATATCTTGGCTATTGTGAATAATGTTGCAATGAACACAGGAATTCAGATATCTCTTCAAAGTACTGATTTATTTTTTTGTATATGTACCCAGAGAAGGATTCCTGGATCACACAGTAGTTCTATTTTTAAGTTTTTGAGGAACCTCCATATTGTTTTCCATAGTTGCTGTACCATTTTACATCCATGAACAGTACACAGGGTTCCCTTTTCTGTACATTCTCACCAACACTTATCATTTTATTTTTCAATAATAGCCAAACAATCCCTTCATGTTGTGTTCCTTCCACTAAAAGTTTCACTGAGCCCACAATATAGAAACCCGGAATATAGAAGTTGGTGAGTAGTAATTCTTTACAGAGATATACTTTATTTATTGATTCTACCAAGATTAACTATGCACAGATTTAATCATTGAGGCAGAGGAAAATAAAGTTGTTTTTTTTTTTAATTTACTTGAGGACATG
Organism: Lagenorhynchus albirostris; assembly: GCF_949774975.1. Classification (NCBI taxonomy): domain Eukaryota; kingdom Metazoa; phylum Chordata; class Mammalia; order Artiodactyla; family Delphinidae; genus Lagenorhynchus; species Lagenorhynchus albirostris. Next base: position 17,224,625 of record NC_083107.1, read on the forward strand.
TTTAAAGAATATAAGCAATTCATAGAATTTCATATATTTGGCCTCATTTTGTGATTCTAAGATAAATAGAACTCAGTTTCTACTGAAATCCATTTGATTTAGTAAATTATCCTAATCATACAAACTGTTTCCTGACCAACAATTTTCACCATTTCAAAATATTTTTCCAGGCACCATTGCAATGTGATCATGATTAAATAATAACTGTGTCTCAATAATGGCAGAGCATATTCCATGTTTTAGGAAGGTTTTCCTCATGTCTTCCTGGGTACTTAAAATTTGCATTACTGAACCTCTCGCATCTCATGAATTCTCTTACCCCTTTGACCCCTCAAGGCGAAAACCTCTATCTAGGACTTATATAAAGGTTCTGCTCCCAGAACACCTAAAAGAAAACTCAATGTTGTATATATTTTAGTAAAATATACTACATATTTTGGAGTAGGCAATATGATGACAACTGAACAGGCAATTGTCAAAGGGGAGAAAAATAACTATAGTGATGAAATGGATCTCTACCCTTTCAGTCCTAAATGGACATCTTGAAGGGATTTTTTTAAAATGTTGGCATAACAGCATGGTAACTCTTCCCACAGGATGTTTAAAGTACTATGCATTCTTTGTTGTTGCTATTTTCTGAAATTATTGAAGCTAACATTTCAATTTAGAAGTTATTTGTAGTAATAAGTTCCAACTAAATTGTTTGTTGTAATTATTTGATACTTTTATAGGCCTCATAATAAAGAAGACTTGGTACAAAATGAATCAAATGTATTATCTTACACAAGCTATTTTATTCTGATCATAAAAAATAAGAACATCAAATTACCATGAATTAAACATAACATTATTAGTGTCATGTTTTATTTTGTTTTGCCTTTCTGAGAATAATATTACACTGCTGTCGTAACATTTGACAGCACAAGTAGGGGAAGTGAAACACTATGCAGTTACCCCAAAGTTATTTTTGTTTTCTGTACCAGAACACTTAGGCATTACTGCTGTAATAAACATAGATGTTACCAAAATTCCAGGGTCATTGTCATGTTAGCTAATGTTTAGAGAGAAATGAGTAGATTTTCAGATATAGATGTTTTGGTTTACATCTCACCAATACTTTTATAATTTCAATTGTACATATGCTTCTATAATGAGTCATATATCCTCAGAGTTGGATCAAAAGTGAGGATAATTCTGTGCACCTAACACCCCAGATTTTTCTGTATTTTATTGTTTTATTCTTCATGTTCTTCCTATGTAGTGCCATATACATTGATGTCTTCATTTATTACCTACTTTAAGAGAAATCCAGACTCAAAAGCCTTCAAATGGGGTGATATTTCCAGGTCCATGACCAAGGCTGCATCCCTGTTTCTGTTATTCTCTCATCTCTTGTCTTTCAGACTAGATTTCCTCATGGTTACAAAGATGACAAATAACAGTTGTGAAAATTTGCTACACTGTTCATGTGCAGAGGGGTAAGAGACAGGATATCTCCATTAACTAAGGAATAAAACCTCTTCTAATCAATGTAACTGAGTCAATTTAGATTTCTCTGTATCCTAGCACCAATTATCTTTCCAAGGTAATACTATTAGCTGATTTCCTTAATTCTGAGCTCTGACATCTATCTGGGGTAAAGTGGCTGTGATTATCATGATTACTTTAGAAGTTTGGATTAACTGATACCTTTCCCAGGAACTAGAGATGGGTCAACTTTCACTGAGTTCCATGGGTTCTTTGGGGAAAGATGGATCCTTGAACTAGATTGTTGCTATGGTACGGTCTGAATAGGGGGCTGATGATGGTTAGACAACTTATAAAGTCCAGGGAGCCATCTATATGTTCAGAATATCTATGTTTGTGTATTTAGCCTGGGACTCTCTTCAGATCTCTCAGCAAAATTATCCAGTTGTTACTTTACATTTTCAATTGAGTGAAATAATTATAATATCTAAGAATCATTCGGCATTTTCTATACATCAACTACATTTATTAAATGTTTACTCTCCCATTCTATTTAAAAAATTAGTTATCTCTGTATCTCATTGTAGATTGGCAGCATAAATACTATTATCTCCTGAAAAACATTTTTTGACAATTAAAGTTCTTAAGAAAAGAGAAGGCTTGAAGCAATGATAAAATTTCTTGTTGAAATTGGGGCTGTAGGACAATTTTGTTTCTTCTCCAGAAGAAAATTTATCCTACACCGAATAGAGGAATGAGGAGGCTCCGATTGTCAGAATAAATATTTTCATAACCAAATCTGTTACTTTATTTCTCTTTTTTAATTATTTAATGGGTTTAATTGATCTTAGGGTGAAAATTGACTTCCTTAGTATAAGATATTTTGAGCTCCATATCATTTGATTTTCTATACAGCCTTGTTTCTCATTGCTCTCACCTTGTTTTTTTTGTTTGTTTGTTTGTGTTTTGCTTTCTAATCCAGTTATATTAACCTTTTAAATTTAAATGTCTTTTATGTACTATTTTATTTTTCACAAATGTTGTTTCTTGTGCCTGTAATTTTTCCTTTTTTACGAAGGAAACTGCATTCTTCCCAGGATTTACCTTATGTTTCAGTTTCAGGATCAGGGTCCCTGATTCATGAGATACATATGGGAATATCTATATCTATATCCATATCTATATCTACAGACATATAAACATATATACACACCCACCATGTCCACATGTTCCTAACTGCCTTCTCTACAAGAATGAAAGCCCTGTGTTTTGTACTATATAACTTATTTTAATAACCAGCATACAGTAAGAATGCAGGACTTGAACATAGCTTGTTTGGATCCATTTCTTGATTCTGATATTGACTGACTGTGATAGAGAATGACTTTATTTTCATCTAGTTCATTTTCTCTCCTTGCTTGACACCAGTCCCAGTTCTTGGCTGAATCATAGAAACCTATTTCTTATGGTCTTCTATGGCCTTTCTTTGTCCACCAGTTTGCTTATGATAAGTGAAATGAACTTGGAACTCAGGATTTGAAGATAAGCTACAAGAAAGAAGAAACCTGTGTCCCTGAATCATTGTTTGAGGGAGCTACTCATCTAACTGAAGCAGTCATTTGGAGTTTACTTATGTGAGATATTAACTTCTACTGGGTACAATATATAGTACTCATTATACATGTTTGGTTTGTTTCTTGTAGCACTTATTCTTGTACTAACAGAACAACTCTTAACCTCTCTGTGATTCCAGTTTCTCCCATTTCTTATAGGAATAAGGAAAACATTAAATCACAGAATTTTGGAAACAACTGATTAAAAAAAATGTGTAAATTAGTTATAACAAATGCTGACAGTATGTTCACTATTTGTTGAATGGATTAATTGTTTTAGTGCCTGTGATTAAGTAAATACAATTTGAAGATGTTCCGAAGTAGTGCTTCACAGGCTATATTTGACACAAACTTTCCAACAACTTGTTCCTGTCTGCTTACTCTGAGGTTAACCAGTCATTTATTATTGTATTTAGGGTATGGCTATCAAAATTGGAAGAAACAACTAATGAACAAAGAGAGAGTTGAATGTTTCGAAAAATGGGTAGGGACATATCTCTTTAAAAGGTGAAAAGCCTATCACTCTTTAGGCTTTACCTCTGAAAGACAAACCGGCATGATCCTGTGAGTATTTCAGTGTTACTTCTGATACAGCAACCATTTATTGAATCAGCTTGTGTTTAAATAAGATGGTATTGCACAAAATCTATATTTAAAACACTTTTGTGAGTGGTAGAACTGTTCTTTATACCATGTAAGAGAAATAGCAAGATATCCTACTTTCATTATCAGAAGGTCTGTTGATAGTTGAAAATTGATGCGAATAGACAGAATGAAAGTGTTCTTTCTATAAGAGCAGCATAAGCAAAGGTATTTGTAAATGTACCTGAGATACACTCTAGTTTCATCACTCATGCTGATTCTCACTTTCTTTATATAGTAAATAAGAAAACTGTGATATGTTAAGGTTTTCAAACATTGTTGCATGAAGTTCTAGTGATAAAGGGACAACAGAGGTAGAATAAGTGGATAACTGGACAAGAGTCTTATCCCGGATTGCAACCTCAAATAGAGTATCTAGGTTGTATGCCTTATAAAGCATTAGAACTTAATGAAATATTTTTTAATGTTATATATTTTCAATTTAAAGGTTTAGGTAACCAGTAGGATAAATGACAGCTATACTTCTTTCAGTTTCCTAAAAAGAAAAAACAAGCAAACTAATAATAATGATAATGATAAAGCAGAAAGCAACCTATTGGACTATTTTGAGGGTTTGGTTTTTCATGTTTATGATGCATAAAGCTATATAAACAACAAGAAAGTTATTTTCATCAGGTCATGTTCCCAGATACCACATAATATTATGTGAGGTTAAATAATTTCTCTTAACTCTAATATCAACATGTATCCCCTAACTAGTGAAATGAGTTAATTTCCTGGGCTACATGTCTTCATATAACTATGAAATAAGATTTGATAGATATATATTTGATTGTCTCAATATACAATGTTAATCTTATGAGTCCACAAATCTAATTTTCCTCTAAAAACATTCTTACTCTAATTTGTATGACTATGAGATCATGTTTAACACCAGGAGTAACTCTGTGGCCTGTTTCATCAGAAATAGACCCTTGGGTTATTAGGTTAAAAGCAGAGGAAATTCCAGCTCTATCTTTATTATTCGATGATAATACTATTCTGTCCCTTTCTATTATATTACAGTATTTTTGCAGTACCACAGAACTTAAGTAGAACTCAAGCTTTTGATCTTTTTTTCTTTTATGAGAGAGAGGATAAGACAGAGAGAGAGGGAGGAAATTTTGAAATGCAAAGATTTAACCATGACTAATATTAGCAAATATTTAAGACAGATGAGTCTTTTCATAAATTTTAATGAAGAGAATATTTATAGATTTCAGTGGAGAAAGGAGATTTACTGAACAAGAGACTTTCTTGCCAGACTGATCTGGGCCAAGTATTCTAATGATAATCCACTTCAACTGAGAGAGGTAGACTCAAACATCAGGCATGTACATATTCCAATGAAATTCAGATTCTTTTAAAATATGCATTCACTGACAGTGTGATAAGGTTTTCTAAAGAGCAAAATCTGTTTACAACTGATTTGTATTGAAAACTTTAATAATCTCCTCCAATAGTTTTCTAAATCATGAAGTTGTCAGATAAGTTTATCATGTCAGATAACTTTCTCATGTAACAGATTATTGACAAAACAGCCTGACACTGTTCAAGAAAGAAATGAAGCTCTTCTCTTTAATTTAGATTTTATTTTGATGATTACTTCTATCCATAAGTTCTACATAAGAAGAACTTATAGATAAATAAATTGGTAGTTGATAAATAAATAGAGAAATGTTTCAGATAGTCAAATGCATATCAAAAATTAGTCTAACTGGGGAGCCTATCAAGTTGTCATTTCTGATAAAGTAGAAGATTCATACCTACTATTCCTGGGCAATCTCATCAAGAACACTATGTTGATTACTCCTAAATCTATCTTCAGTTCATATGTCCTACAGGGGGGCAGATTAATATCTTTGGATACCTGCTGAACAGAAACACATTGCAAACCTATATGCTTAAAAAGACCCCGATAACATTATTCCAATATGTAGTATGCAGTCCCTCTCAGTTGTCTCACTACATGGCACTATATCCAACACATTCAGCCAAATGATTAGTTTAGACTTTTTCTCTGCTTTCCCTTCTTTATCATATCACTCAAGTTACCTGCACTGGTATAAGTTCTAATTATTCTTTTTGAATATAAATTTAAAATATGGTACAATAATCTTCAGTTTCCCTTTTCAGGGGTTCATCATATTTTATCTGATCTGATTTCTTGCCTCTATAATCACCCCACTTCTACTTTTTTTTTTACCCAAGAAGCAGAATTACATAATATATAAATCTAAATATCATTCTTAATTTAAAACATTATCTGTTAATAAGTCGGTCAATTTAAATCACAGTCATACAGAAAACTCTGCCCAACAAATACAGAGATATGTCTTTTCAAAGTCCTTAAATATTTTAAAACATTTTAACAAAGATATAATCTAGAGCAATTGGAGTTTTGGAGTAAATAGGGGATGAGAAGAGGAAGGGGGAGAGCATGGATCCTAACTCATTGAGCTGGCTTTATGGTTGGGTAGAGAATTCATAAGTCAACATATGTTCCTCTCAAATTATCATGGTCATTATTATCTATGTCTATGGCATTAAATTGTGAAGGAGGAGGAATATGATGCTCTCCTAAGTTTATTCCTTTCTACGTACGTTGATTTTTAGTCCCAGGATGATGGATAAATTATTTCTTTCATGATGTGATTTATACTATGATATGAAAAAAACTTTAAATCAAATCTTTCAGATACACTGCAAAATAATGTGAGCTATAAAATTACTTAATTTGTTGTTCAATTTAGAAATACATAACTGTAAAAAATGAGGGAAACTTTATATATAATACTGTGCAATGAGATAAGAAAAATCTGTAAATAAGTTTTCAAGACTGATGAAAAAAATAAAATAATTTAAAAAATTTAAAAAGCTACATATGTTAAAATGTAGCACCAACAAACTCAAGGTACTTCTGAAAAATGTATTTGAAAATGAAGAAAATGATCCAAGAATGAAGTCTGAGATTCAAGAAAGAGGAAGAAGGAAGGAAAGAACGAATAAAGAAAAGAAGGGAGGGAAGGAGGGAGGAATGAAGGAAGAAAGGAAGGAAGGAGAGAGAAAAGAAAGGAAAATGAAATAAGAACACACCTAATGCCCAGATCTTAGTTTCTAATAACATTCTTCATTAAAAGGAACTAGAGTTCCTTGGATGAATCCCAGATTCTAGGACCAGGGCAGAAATATATAAGATGGGTGTCGTAATGTCAGAAAATAAGAATGTACAACACACACACACACACACACACACACACACACACACACATGCTCATACATAAATGGAGGTGTAGGATATATAAGTGGACACTTAGGTGTCAACTAAAAGAGCTCCCACTGGACAAAGCTGGAATAGTTTGACCAAAAAAACCAGAAACCTTTGCAGATACCAGTGCCAGGGTTAGAAAACCTGAAATTGAGGAATTGCTGAAGGCTCAGTGTGGGCAACTCTGATAGTTACATCATTCAGGGACCCCAGTCATAAGGGGATCCCCACAATTTTGTGAGATCTACCTCCAGAAGCTCAACCAAGTTCTCAGAGTAAATATCTGAGAAAAATCCCCATTGGCTTCTGGTAGGGAAAAGGGGAAAGGAACCATTTTGAAATACCACAAAGCTCTGGGTTCTTTTTAGCAAGCCCTGCCCTCAGGTAAACTAATTAACTAGAGCCTAATATGCTGGGATATTAGCACAGCCTAATTAACTTAGCAGAAAGGAAATATCCCAATTCAGCTGAGACAAAAAACAAAAACAAAAGAACTGAGAAATACTTATGAAGTTCACAGTCCAGAGGCATACTCTTACTAAAAAACTGAGACCTAATTATAAGATTATAGAACACTTCCCTCCCACCACACCTCACCACCACATTACTATAAGGCTATTTACAGCAGTCCCTTTACCTAGTACATTATGTCCTGCTTCCAAGGGAAAAAAAAAATTACAAGGTATATCAAAAGGTAAAATAACAAAACAAACAAACAAATCAAAAAAAAAACAAAACAAACACACACTTGAAGGGATAGAGCAAACATCAGAATAGACACAGCAGGAATATTGGAATTTTCAGACTGATAATTTAAGACAACTATGAGAAAGCCTTTGATGGGCTTCTTAGTACACAGGACATGGCTGAGGAAAGAATTTCTGAGCTAGAGGCTATATGACAAAACCATGAAAACCAGAAAGCAAAGAGAACAGAGACTGATAAAAACAGAGCAGACTATCCAAGGACTGTGGAACAGGTACAAAATGCATAATGGGACTATCAGAAGGAGAAGAAAGAACAGAAGAACAGAAGAAATATGAGAAATGATAATGACCAAGAATTTTCCCAAATTAAGATCAAACACAAAACCACAGATCCAGGAATCTTATTGAACATCAAGCACGATAAATGCCAAAAAAAAAAAAATTACCAAAAGACACCAGATGGGAAAAATAAACACCTTATCTACAAAGGAGCAAATACAAGAATTGCATTTGACATTTCCTCAGAAACTGTGAACTGAAATAAAGTGTTAGAAGAAAAAACCCCCACCAATGTACAATGTTGTACCCTGTGAAATTTTCCTTCAAAAGTGCAGGAGAAATAAAAACTTTTGCAGACAAACAAAATCGAAGGAATTTATTGCCAGTAGACTTAAGCTGCAAGAAATGTTATAAAAGGTGTTTTAGAGAGAAAGAAAATAACATGGGTCAGAAACTTGAATCAGTGTAAAGAAAGGAATAGTACCAAAGATTGAATAAGTAAAGTTAAAATAAAAACAGTTATTTTTCATATTATTAATTGATTATACAAGACTTTGTTAAGTATAATAATATCAAGAATGTATTTGATTATACATGTTTATATTTTATACATATATTACATATATGTATGCTTATGTAAATATATGTGAAATGAATGACAGCAATGAGGCAAGGGACAGGATGGAGAAACTGGGATTATTTTGTTATCATAAGGTACTCACACTGCCTGAGATGTGTATAGTATTATTTGAAAGTGGACTTAGATTAGCTGAATATGTATATTGCAAACTCTAGGGCAAACACTAAAAAAAAGTTTAAAAACAAAAAAACAACAACAACAAAAAAAAACTGCAGCCAGTTAAACGGACCATGCTTTTTTCCTCATGGGGGTCCTGGTGTCTAATGGCTGCAAATAGTAGCCTATTTGGTAATGTATGTAAACTGTTGCTCATATGGGTTGCCCAAAGTGACATGGAGACAGCCCATTCTAGTAGACATTCATGTATGACCTCATATTGTCCCCAGCATAGGCTCCAGACAGGTATGGAGTGGTGGCTTCTAAAAGCCTGAGCTAGACAGGCCAAGGTGCACATTGGCCAAATCATAATGTCCATCTGCACCAAACTGAAGAACAAGAAGCATGTGATTGAGGCCCTATTCAGGGACAAGTTCACGTTAGCTGGCTGCTAGAATTCTACATCTCCAAGAAGTAGGACTTTACCAAGTTTAATGCAGATGATTTTGAAGACATGGTAGCTGAAAAGCAGCTCATCCCAGATGGCTGTGGGGTAAAATACATTTCTAACAATAACCCCTGAACAAACGGTGAGACTTGCACTCATAAGAACTTCAGCACTGCCCTGTGTTTACTCAGCAATAAATCCTACTTCCTGTCCAAAAAGAAAAATGAAAAACAACAATAACAACAACAACAATAACAATAATAACAACAACAATAACAAGTATAACTGATATATTAAGGAGAAAAAATGTAATCATATTTAATGCTCTTTTAAACCCACAAAAGGCAGAAAAAGAATGGAAATCAAAAATAGTAGCAAAAATAAGGGCAAAAATAGAGAACAGGAACAGATAAAATCAATGCTAATTTCATCAAAATCACTCAGAATGTCAGTGGTCTAAATGGACCAATTAAATGATGCAAATTGTTAGCTTGTATCAAAAAACAAGACCCATCTATATGTTGTCTACAACAAACCCAATTTAAATATAAAGGCAGATATTAATTACAAATAAATGCATGAATAAAGATATACCATGTTAACACTAATCAGAAAAAGAGAAAAGCTAGAGTAGCTATCTTAATTTCAGAATAAAGTAGAATTCAAAGCTCAAAATGTTATCAGGGAAAAGAGGTGGTATTACATACTGAAAAAGGGGTTTATTCTCCAAGAAGACATAACAATTCTTATGCGTCTAACAATACAGCATCAAAATACATGAAGAAAAACTATTAGAACAGCAAAGAGAAATAAATAAATCCACTATTTAAGTTAGAGCTTTCAACACCCCTCTTTCACCAATGAGCATATGTAGGAGGCAGAAAGTCAGTAAAGACCTAGTTGAACTAAATAACACTATCAACTGTACATAACTGATGTCTGTAAAGTATTTCACTCAACAACAGTGAAATACACAACTCTTTTCAAGCTCACATGGGACATTCATCACGACAGACCACATACTGGACCATAAAACACTCTAACAAATATAAAAAGGTAGATATCATACAACTGCTCTCAGACTACAAAGGAATTAAACTAGAGATCAAATAACAGAAAGATAACTGGAAAATCCCAACTAAACCACATAGAGACTAAACATCATACTTCTAAATAAGACATGGATCAAAGTAGAAATTTCAAGACAAATTTTAAAAATATATTTATACCAGGTTAAGATATACAAGTCAATGGCTCTCCTATATCCAATGAATAAACAAGTGAAATTTGAAATTAAATACACAACACCATTTATATTAGCACACAAAAATATGTAATACCTAGGTATAAGTCAGCAAAACATGTACAAGATCTGCGTGATGAAAACTGAAAAACTCTGATAAATAAAATCAGAGAAAAATTAAATAAATTGATAGATATTCCATGTTCATGGATAAGAAAAATCAATATTGTCAAGATGTCAGTTCTTCCTAACCTGATCTATAGATTTGACATAATTCTAATCAAAATTCTGCAAGTTATATTGTTGATATCAACAAACTGATAGAGTTTATATGGAGAGGCAAAAGAGCCTGACAATGATGAAGGAGAAGAACGAAGTTTGAGAACTGACACTACCCTACTTCAAGAATTCTATAGTGCTGCAGTAATCAAGACAGTGTGGTATTGGTGAATGAATAGACAGATGAATGGAATAGAATAGGAGGCCCAGAAATAAACCCAGTAAATATGTAAGTCAACTGGTCTTTGACAAATGAGCAAAGGTAATAAAATGGAGCAAAGATAGTCTTTTAAACAAATGGTGCTGGAACAACTGGACATCTACATTAAAAAAAAATAAATAAAAAAGAATCTAGACCCAAATCTTACACCCTTCACAAAACTTAACTCAAAATGGATCACAGACTGACATATAAGACACAAATCTATAAAACTCTTTGAAGGTAACATAGGAGAAAATCTAAATAAGCTTTGGTATGATGATCACTTTTTAGATAAAACAACAAAGGCATGATCCATGAAATAATTGATAAACTGGAATTCATTAAAATTTAAAACTTACATTCTGTGAAAGAGAATAAGACAAGGCTCAGATAGGGAGAAAATATTTGTTAAAGGCATATCTAATAAAGGATTGTTACCAAATATGTACAAAGAACTCTTAAAACTCAACAGTAAGGAAACAAACAACAAAAAGCAATTTAAAAATGGACCAAAGACCTTAACAGACATTCCACCAAGAAAGATATATGCAGGGCAAAAAAGCAATTGAGAAGATGTTCCACAACATACTGTATCAGGGAAATGCAAATTTAAATAACAGTGAGATGCCACTGCATACTTACCAGAGTAGCAAAAATCCATAACACTGACAACTGTAAATTCTGCAAGGATATGGAACAATTGGAAATCTCATTTGTTGCTGGGGGGGGGATAGAAAATTGTACAGCCACTTTGGAAGACAGTCTGGCAGTTTGTTAGAAAATTAAACATACTTTTACCATATGATCTAGCAATAGCATTCCTAGGTATTTGGCCAAAAGAGTGGCAAAATTATGTCCACACAAAACCTACACATGGATGTTTAAGCTATCTTCTTCATAACTGTCAAAACTTGAAAGAAGCCAAGAAGTTCTTCAGTAGAGGAATGGGTAAATAAAATGTGGCTCATCCAGACAATGGAACATTTTCAGCACTTAAAAGAAATGAGTTATCAAACCCATGAAACAATATGGAGGAAACTTAAAAGCATATTACTAAGTGAAAAAAATAGCCAATCTGAAAAAAGACACATACTGTATGATCCCAAATTTAGGACATTCTGTAAAAGGCATGACTATGGGGAGATATATATAATCTCCAAACTAGTTTCCACACACTAAAGAATCTTTAAAATTAATATAAAAATTGTAAACTCTAATATAAAATTAGTAAGAGATATGAGAAGGAAATTCACCAAATAAAAAATAGAGGGCTAATACACAAGTGAAAAAATATCCAAATTTACATCTAATGAAATAAATATAATTTAAAACCATAAGTAACTAGGCTTTTATCTGTCAAATTAAAAACAAAATGTTACTATGTGTTCCTTTTGTTAGTGTAGCTGTTTTTATGATATTATTTGTGTTGACACTTGGCCAGACAAGCAGGGAATTTCAGGTGTGACTAGTTAAACCCAAAATTATTTAATATTTCCTAGTGTTAAGAGCATAACAGAAAACAAGAGCCCTGAAAGTTAACATGTCCTTTACTTCATCAATACCACTTGGGAACTTGAGAAACATTTTTTTTTTAATCAACAAATGTTTATTGGAAACCTACTAGTCCATTGGTGTTCAAACTTTACTATGTAAAGTACTTAAGTCTTTGGAATATAATTTTTAATGATATGTGGGAAATTTTAATAAACCTAGGCTAATAAAGCTGAATATAAAATAGCATTCAGTATGTTCTAATTTTGTTAGTTACATTTGCATCTATGTATAAAATATACAGAAGCATATCTGCTAAAATCTTATGGATATTTATATGTATGTGTATCATTTTCTACACTGTACCCACTTTCTATTATAATGTATACTCCTGTTTTGCAAAATGAAGTTCTATCCTAAGATATAATGAAAATATACATTTTCCTCATAGAAAAGTTGAAAAGTGAGTTTGGTATCAGTACAAAAAATAATCCATACTCTCACAGAATACATTACTACTTAGGAAATTATAAATTTTCTAAATTCTATATAATCATATATATGAAGGTTTATATTTATAATAGCGTTATTAATTAATAAATTTTAACATCCTAAGGATGAAATGTGAATTTTAATGTATGCATGAAGTATTAATAAACATAATTGTTAATAGCTGCATAATTCTACATAATTTTTCATAATTGCACACAGTCCCATTGTCCTGAAACCTATTTAGCTATCCCTGGACAATTATATTTCTTATATAAACATTATAAACAGTACTGAATTACATATTTATATGTATTTGCATGAGTTTTTAACTATATAAATATTGTTTCTTTTAACAGATTTGTAGAATGGTATTGTTGTGTGAAAATGACAAACTTTTTAATGGATCTTTGTATATAATGCAAAGTTTTTTTCTTTAGAAATTTTGATGTTCTTCAAACAGGTCACAGATTAATTGTAGAGATGTTAGCAGTTTAGTATTGATTATATCAATACTGTTCTCTAAATAAATGGCTAAAGCCTTAATTTAAAACATGATAATTTTGGAAAGAAGACTAATTTTAGGAAGGGTAGGACACAGAGTTAGTTGGTTTCATTAGGCAGACACTGAAAAACAGTGGATAATTTTTAGGAAAAAACAAGGAAGCCTAAGGTTGAGAAAAGCATAAAAGAAGGAAATGAATATGCATGATAAGTAATCTTGACTACTTTTCCTGGCCCGTACCAACTTGTACACACCTATTGTTTCAGTATTGAGCGATTGAATCCTGCTGTTTACCTCTTTTACAGACAGACATATGAAGAAGTAAAAGAAAGAAAAAATGATATTCAGTGGGGTTTAATATTCTTACAAAGTTGGAAATCAACTTTAAATTGCCTTTTTTGAACAAATTATGGAAATATGCGGCTGTCAGATTTGGGCTGCTACTTACACGGTGGTTGAGGATATCTGTCTCAGACAGGACTGGATGTGAATATTGAGTTTCCACTAAGAGATTAGAGGCTGCCTGTTGAGATTTCCTGACCAGTGTCTTGAACACTTTTGGAAGGAAAACAGCCAGTTTTGTTCACGGTGAAAGACAGAAAGACCACATATAAATCCCTGCACTATTGTTAGATTTTAACTTCTCTGCATCTTCAGGATACATGCTTTAGCTAAAAATTTCTATACTTCCTCTTAAGTCGTACTGACTAGGAACAGTTGGAAATATATATGTAACAATTTTCTTCACCTGGAAAGAAATTTTCTTTGGGGGATTATATTTAGAGTCTCTGTATTGAGATGAGATTTTTATTTCTACTAATCGGTATTTTGAGAGCATTCCATAATACTCTATTGAGACACACTAGCATTACTCTCACATAGGATGTTCCCCAAAGCAGTAAAATACAAATGTACCAGAGCATTAACTAATCACCACAATCTGAGTAAAATTTAGTTTTAACCATGGAGTGGAAATCTAGCAAGGAAGTCCAGGCTGTTTGGAAAAGATGGACTTTACAGCCTGTGGGCAACAAGAAACAAATGCTGGGTTTTAGACTGGAAAAATAAAAACATAAGTGTTTGTAATTATTCATTCCTTTATTCATCAATTATTGAAAATTAACCACTGAAAATACAAGCAAGGTTAAGTAAGGTATGGTCACAGTCTCTATCTCCAAGGAACCAATGAGACAAGTTGCAGATATCTAAGAACTATTCAAACCTAATATTACTTTGAGGAATAGGAAAAGTGATCTTGAAAGCAGAAAATCCAGATATGTGAGCAGCCTAAAAGCCTGATTAAGGGATTTGTTCATTTCTAATTATAGAAATATGAGAAGAGATATAGACACATTTTAGATTTTTTTTAACATGGAAGAATATAAATAGAAGACTAAAATACACCTCGTATTTTATTACCTAATAACAACTATTTTTATTTCTGTGAATTGTTTTACCTTTAAAACAATTATAAAGAAAGAGTTTAGATAAAAAATGGTAATCAAATTCTATCTTCTTTCCACTCAAAAAGAAAATGGTAATCACCATCCAGAATGAGGGTTTTTATTATTCCTAATTATTTCTTTATATTTTAAATGTACTCAATATTCACAATGAATACATTAATTCCTATGTATAAATATTCAGAACCCAATTTTTTAATGTATATTATTTTAATTACCTTTCTATCTTTCTGCTTTTTATTTACTTATTTATTTACTTATTTATTATTTATTTTTGGCTGTGTTTGGTCTTCGTTGTGCACGGGCTTTCTCTAGTTGCTGCGAGCAAGGGTTACTGTTCATTGCGGTGTGTGGGCTTATAGCAGTGGCTTCTCTTGTTGTGGAGCATGGGCTCTAGGCATGCAGGCTTCAGTAGTTGTGACATGTGGGCTCTAGACTGCAGGCTTAGTAGTTGTGGCACACAGGCTTAGTTGCTCCGTGGCATGTGGGATCTCCCCAGACCAGGGCTTGAACCCGTGTCCCCTCATTGGCAGGCAGATTCTTAATCACTGCACCACCAGGGAAGTCCTATCTTTCCGCTTTAATTGTAATTCCACACATGCTTCAAAGTTTGCCTTAATGCTACCTCACCGTTTCCTTACACAATATCACTGGCACAAAATTTTCTTTATATGGGTCCATATTAAACATCAAGGAGGAATGGAGTGTTAAAGTCTAGGATGATGCGGAGGTAGTGGAACAAATCCAAAGCTCCATGCCAATTATTTCTGTTTCCCAAAATCTATTTGTTTTCAGTCAGTTTGGGTGGCTAAAACAAAATACCATAGACTGGGATGTTTAAACAACAAACACTTTTTCTTACAGTTCTGGAGGCTGAGACGTTACCCTCAAGTTGCAGGCAGATTCAGTGTTTGGTGAGAGCCAGTTTCCTGGCTCGTAGATTGTGGCCTTCTTGCTGTGTGCTCATATGGCCTTTCCTTTTTGCCTGTTCCTGTAGACAAAGTGCTCTCTCCTGTCTCTTTCTCTTCTTACAAGGGTATTAGTCTCATCGTGAGGACCCCACCCTAATGAACTAATTTAACTCTAATTACCTCCCAAAGGCTCCACCCCCAAATATTATTACATTGGACATTAGGGCTTGAACATAATGAATTGGGAAGAGGGGAGAAGGACACAAATATTCAGTCCATAACACCATTATAGTCTTTTAAAAGGCCTGTCTTTTACCACTGATTGACAATTCAGCTGTTCAAGTCTAGCATGATATCTGACACATATTTTTTAATCTAGTCTAGAATAGATCAAAAGACCAGGTGAGTATTTTTCACAGCTAGTATCTCTCTGTAATGCAAAGGGGTAGGATTGATATGTCTAGTGTAAACCTGTAAGGGTAGAGCCTTTTTCTACCAGTTAAATCTATGTGCTACTTATTTCCACCATTTACACAGTCCTCCACCTGTTTCCTCTATTTATTTATGTATCCTCTTACTGCTCTAGATAGACTTCAAACAAGTAGAGAGCAATAGCAATGCTCTTGCCTAGTGTGCTCATTGTAATGCATACATTATAATACATACAAATATAACATGTGAAGCCTTTAGATTGAATGCATTTCTCCATAGTCTCCCATAAGGACTGCTAGAGGGAGGAAGAGAAGAAGGTTAGGAGAGAAAATGAATTTCTGTAACTTCTTCAGTCCCTTTTCCATTCCTCTACTCCTAAACTATCAATCACAGAAACGTTTATATGCTTGCTGAATTATCTATACACAGTCAAAAAACATCCTGCCACAGAAATTCACCTGCCTGGGAACACACCCCTGAATTTCAACTTTTTACCATGTTTCACAGAGCACTTGGACTATTTCACTGTTGTCAGCTCACTGTTGATGACAGAATATAGGTTATTCTGCTGTCTTTTTATGACTAAATAAATAAGTAATCAAAGTTATACTAACCAAAATGAGTTTAAACTGGTGGTAAGTTAAAGGAGTGAGCAGTATCTGGTTATCTGTTATATAAGGAAACAAATCATGCCCTTGGAAACAGGAATATTTGCCTGTGTTTCACAACTAGCTTCAAAGGGTTTATACTGGACCTAAGCCTCTTTTCCCAACTGCCACATTATCGTGTTTATCAATATCTGAGTTTACTCTGTAACTGGACTCAACCCTTACATATTTGGAAACTTTCATAAGTGGGCTTGAAAATTGTAAATTTTCAGAGGCAGTGGATAGTCCTGAATGGCTTCAAGTCTATCAAAAACTTCATGTTTCTAGTTCTTCTGTCTTATAAATTCATCTATCTGTCCCCTCAAAGAAGTTATAAACCGAAGAAAGCCAATATCCACTTTATTCAGGCAAACAGAATAACAGCTCATTTTACCACCTTCTGAATAATTGAAAAATTTCTTCTATATTTTATCATTATCTACAACAGCAATCATCAGATAAGGAGAACAAATAAATCTCTTCACCAATAACTATATTAACTTATATTTATGTTTTTCCTTACTGTTAAAAAATAATTAAAATGGTATACAAAATTAAATAAAATAATCAGAGCAAATGGAGGGGAGAGAATGAACAAGATTAAGTTTCTAGGCTCTTTTGCTTACCTGCTCTTACAACTTCACTGAGATTCTCTGTTTGGCTTATCAAACATAACGTTTTATTTTTGTTCACAAAAATGCATACTTCCCAGAGAAAGCACTATTTCACAGCAGTTTGAACCTTTAGGAAATTGGGGAATACATTAATATCTGTAGATGGTTTTAAGTGTAATTAAGGATCTAAGAAATTTCAAAATTCCACAGCAAAAATGTTGCTTTCCTTACAGGGCTCTATGACAAATGTGTTCATTTAGGCACCAGGATGACTTGCGTGGAGTGATAATGAGGGAGTCAATATTCCATGGTGACTTGATGTAGTAGGTGACAAATTACTCCCCTCACTATCCCCCACATTGTTCCTTAGGGCCAGCCTCATAAATAGATGGATTTAGCTGTTGCAGCTTTAGTAAGAACTGAGAAGTAGCAAGAGTCTGCACTCATAGTCAAATTAGATTCTTTTCTTTAGACTCACTAATGGAACAAGTAAGAAAGACTGCTTCCAGAATGCTGCTATCAAGATCACATACTTTAACTGAAAGAGGTCCTTTTTTTTTTTTTTCTTTCATCTTCAGTAGCTCCTTATTTTAGTTTGATTGAGTAGTTTAATACCGGAAAATGACACCACTTTGATCTTGGTGCATATATAGTGCCTCTCTAAATCCCTAATCTTATATATATATTTGTCACTTTCCTTTCTAAGCCTCATTTTCATCAAGTACAAAATAAGGAAGGTTGACCAATTGTTTCCAATGGCTTATTCAGAAGAATGGCTTAATTCTCCCCAAATATTCATTGCAAATCTGTTATAGTACATTATTACTTCTAACTGCCACCTTGCAAGGCACAAAGAAGATAAAATCTAGCATGGGGATAAAACCTAGCATGGGGGGATTTCCAATGGAATCAACATTAATAGCATTGAACTCTGACCTTTCTCTCCAACCACCTTTCTGCAATGTTGGAATCTGTAGTAGATACTGCTGGTGCTCTGTCCAGAACCAGTCTACTACCCAGGAGCACACATTCCTTAACTGTTCTTTTGAGAATTGGCCGCAGCCTGCACAAGACAAATTATCCGGAAATGCTTGGAAGGTAATGTCCTCATCTTTGGGGGTAACCCACAGCCAATGACAGACTCATAAAATGTATAATACAGTAAGTCCCTACATATCATTGAGGTCTGAGAGCACGTTCATCTAAGTCCAACAAAGTTAGCCTAGGTAACCCAACTAACACAATCGGCTATACAGTACTCTACTGTAATAGGTTTATAATACTTTTTCACACAAATTAATACATTAATAAAACAAACACAAAAAATACAGAAAACACTTTTAATCTCACAGTACAGTACCTTGAAAAGTATAGTACTACAGTACAACAGCTTGCATACAGGGGCTGATATCGAGTGAACAGGCAAGAAGGGTTACTGACTGGAGGAGGGAAAGGAGGTGGGAGATGGTAGGGCTGAAGGATCGTCAGCAACAGGAGACAGAGGGCAAGCTGAAATTTCACTCACACCTGATGTTGATGGATCACATGCTCGCATCTTTGAAAGTTTGCAACTTGAAGGTTTGTACGTGGGGGGCTTACAGTATTCTGGCCCTCCTGCTTCAAGCTGGTGGTTCACGATCGCCATTAATGATTCAGAGCTTCCTGTGGGATCAGACTTGAGCCTCAATTTCACCTGAACACAGTTCTTTGCTTGCTTTCTCCCTTGTCCTGTTTCGATTCCTTTACTCTCAAACAGGCTTCGTCAAAAAGTTCTTCCTCAACAAACCACCCACAAAAGAACCACTGTCTCATCTTATGCTTCTAAGAAATGTGACTTAAGACATATATCTTACCCAGTGGGGCAGGCTTCAGCTTATGCATAGCTAGCACTATGAGCTCACTTGCCCCTTTTGTGTGGCAACAACATATAAAAAAACACATCAGGGCAGCAACGTGAAATTTGACACTAAATCAAATCACAAAAACTACCAGATTAACAGGATGGACTCCATAATTTTCCAGTCCTGGGTTCTGCTTTGGTGCAATAGTGCCTTCTCAGTAGAAGAGATGTGGCGATATGGAGACACATATATTTGGGTAATTTACAAGAGCCATGGGTTATGTGGGGGGTATGGTGTGTGGTGTGTGAGAGAGAGAGAGAGAGAGAGAGAGAGGAGAGCGGGAGGGAAAGAAAAAGAGAGAAAAGATCTAATACAGTGGTTCTAAAACTTTAGTATGCATGACAATTACCTTGAGGGCTTGTTATAACAGATTGCCTCTTCTTCCAACCCTAAATTTCTGATTTGGGATAGGGCCTGGGAATTTGCTTTTAAATGAGTTTGCAGGAAATGCTGATATTGCTGACCAAAGCCACACTTTGAGAACAACTGGTCTACAAAACCGATATGCCATAGAATACTTTGAGGTAATAGAACGTTATACAATCTCTGTTGTCCAATATAGTAGTCACTAGCAAGTGGGTATCCCTAAGATGTCCCTAGATTGCAGGCTTATCTTTATTCATCTTAATTTCTAACCCAAGACTATATCTTTTCAAAGTCATTTATTTTCCATTATATTGGACCCAAACTTGATATCTTCCTCAAAGATGGAAATACTAACTTCACTTTTACTTACTACAAATTTTGTCTTTGCTTTTTCTTAATATAATGTTATTAAATAAGAAATCTCTGTAAGCAAGACACCTTGGAGCAGCACTTGCTAAGCCAGACTGTTTTGCTACATGGCAGATTTCCTACTGGTTCTTACCTGTCTTGCTTTCAGGTTATTCAGTATAAAACAATAAATTAACTGTTATCATTCATATCAATTTTGTTAGCCAGTTATGGACTTTTTTTCTATATCTTTCCACTTAATTTTCTTTCTGAGTTTACTGACTGACTTTATATCCATTCTTTAAATATATATTTCCTCCTTCCAGTATAGATTTATTTTCTGATCAATATTTTCCAAAACACTAGCCACCTCCTACTTGTTTTTCTAAATTACATATAATGCTATTAAAAAAATCTTGTTATGATTTTTTACTCCCCCCAAATTTACTTCCCATCAAATGTAACACCACCATTTCTTTTGATGTTTATAGCTGAAACAGTAATTGACTGTCCCTCATTTATTTCAGAAATATTTATGAATAATAAAATATGATCGGGGGTACAGTTTAAAACATTTTTGGATATTGTGCTTATGGAGCTTAAAGTTTAAAACAATTCAAGTATTTATTTTATAATGAGAACCATTATAATAAATACAAGTAATAAATAATAAATACAAGTAATAAAAATAAATACAAGTAACACTAGTGTGTAGGTTTTAACAGGAAGTACTAAAATCCATACAGGTACCAATCAGTATATGATGCCTTTTCTAATAAAGTCTCATTTCATATCTGGGAAGTCTCACCCAGCATGTTAATGGGAATGGAAGAGAGAAAATGGAAGCAGGTCCTGATGCAGGATGAAGCACACTTTTTATTTGGGCTATTTGTTTTCTTATTGTTAAATTTTGAGTTTATTTTTAATTTTGTGTAACACTCCTTTATCATACATGTGTTTTAAAAATATTTTCTCCTGGTGTGTGGTTTCTTCTCATTCTCTTGACTGTCACTTACACAACAGAAATGTTCATTTTAATAAAGTCCAGCTTATTAATTATTTCTTTCATGAATTGTGCCTTGGTGTTGAACGATAATTGAATTTTGTATGTTACCATTGTATCCTGCAACGTTGCAGTAATTACGTATTAGTTCCTGAAGCTTTTTTTGTTCTTGTTGTCATTTATTCTTTTGGATTTCCGACATAGACAATTATGTAATCTAAGAACAAAACAGTTTTATTTCCTCCTAGTCTGTATATATTTTCTTATCATGTCTTATTGCATTAGATAGGACTTCCAGTATGACGTTGAAAAGAAGTGGTGAAAGGGGATATTTTTCCTTGTTTCTGGCCTTAGTGGGAATGCTTTGATTTTCTCATGATTTAAGTATGATGTCAGCTATAGATTTTTTTAGATCAATAGATGTTTTTGCCGGACGTTTTCTTCAAGTTGAAGAAATTCCAACTGTATTCCTAGTTTGCTGGGATTTTTTTAATCATGAATGTGTGTTGAATTTTATCAATTTTTATGCATGTATTCATATAATCATGTAATTGTTCTTCTTTAGCCTCCTTATGTGATGGATTAAATTCATTGACATTCTATGTCAAAATTACCTTGCATACATGGGAGAAATCCTACTTGGTTATGGTGTATATTTCTTTTTATACATTGTTGGATTTATACATTGTTGGATTTGATTTGCTAATATTTTTTGAGGATTCATTTCACCTATGTTCATGTGAGATATATATTTTTTTCTTGTAGTGTTTTGTCAGGTTTATAATTAAGGTAATGCTGGCTTCCTAGAATGAATGAGTAATTATTCCCTCTGTTTCTGTATTCTGAAAGTGATTGTGGAGAACTGGTATAATTTCTTCGGCACCTGGTGCTTTCTGTTTTAGAAGGTTATTGATTACTGATTTTATATGTTAGTAGCTATATCTCTATTCAAATTGCCTATTCCTTCTTTTGTGAATTTTTGATTGTGGTTTTCAAGGCATTCGTTCACTTTAAGTTATCAAATTTGTGGACATAGAATATTTCATATTATTCCTTTATTTTCATTTTAGTGTCCATGGGATCTATAATGATGTCCCCTCTTAATTTCTCACATTAGTAATTTGTAGCTTCTCCATTATTTTCTTAGTTAGCATGGCTAAAGTATTATCAATTTTATGGATCATTTCTAAGAATACACTTTGTTTTGTTGATTTTTTTTTATCTTTAACTGATTTTGGCTCATATATTTATTGTTTCCTTTTTTCTTCTTACTTTGGAATTTAATTTGCTCTTCTTTTTCTTGTTTCCTAAAGTGGAATCTTAGATTATTGGTTTTAGATTTTTTCTTCTTTTCTAATATATGCATTCAATTATGTAAATTTCCCTCTAAGACATTTTTGCTGCATCCCCAAGTTTTGATCAATTGTATTTTAGTTTTTGTTTTGTTCAAAATATTTCAATTTGTTTTACTATTTCTTCTTTATCCCATGTGTTGTTTTGAAATGTATTATTTAATCTCCAGGTATTTTGAGATTTTTCAGCTATATTTCTATTAATGATTTCTAGTTTAATTTATTTTTGGACTGATAGCAGAAGACATCATATGATTTCTTTTCTTTTAAATTTACTGAGGTGTTTTTGATGACCCAGAATTTGGCCAAATTTGGTGAATGTTCCATGTGAGCTTGAGAAGAGTTATTATTTTTCTGTTGTTGAATGAAGTACTTTATAGATGTCAATTATATCCAGTTCGTAGATGATGTTATTGAGTTCAACTATGTCCTTACTGGCTTTCTGCTTCCTAGATCTGTCGACTTGTGATAGAAAGATATTTACATCTCCAACTTAGATAGTGGATTCATCCCTTTCTCTGCAGTTCTATTAGTTTTTTTTCTCATGTATTTTGATGCTGTATTGTTAGGTGTATAAGGATTGTTATATCTTCTTGGATAATAAATCCCTTTTTCATTATGCAATATCCCCTCTTTATCTCTGATAACATTTTAACTCTGAATTTTGCTTTATTTGAAATCAATATTCCTATTCTGGTTTTTCTTTCATTTTTTTTTTTATTATTACTGGCATGGTATATAGTTATCCATGAATTTACTTTCAATTTATATGTGGTTTTATATTTAAATTGGTTTTGTTTAGACGACATTTAGATGGGTGTTGTTTTTTGTTCTTACTCTAACAATCTTTGTGTTAAATTAGTGCATTAAGACCATTGACATCTAAATTGATTACTGATGTAATTAGATTAATAGATACCATATTTGTTACTGTTTGCTATTCCTCACCCTTGTTTTTTGTTCCTCTTTTTGTCCTCCACTCTTTTCCTGTCTTTTATGTTTTTAATTGAGTCTTTTTATGATTCTGTTTTTCTCTTCTTTCTTAGTATATCAATTATTCTTCCTTTTTTTTTTTGAATTGTTGCCCTAGAATGAGAAATACACATTTACAACTAATTCAAGTCCACTTTCAAAAAACACTACACTGCTTCACAGTTAGTGCAAGTACCTGATAATAAAAAAAAAAGAATTCCCTCCTCCTGTCCCTTGTACTATTGCTGTCACTCCTTTCAATTATACATAAGCGTATATAAGTATACACACATGTATATGTAAGTATGCATAAATATTTGTTGTTATTATGAACAAAATTTATCTGTTAGATTAATTAAGAATAAGAAAAATAATGTTTTTATTTTACCTTCACTTATTTCTTCTCCAGTGCTTTTCTTGTTTCTTATGGATATCTGGGTGTCTTACACATCATTTTCCCTCTTTCTGAAGAACTTCTTTTAACATTTTTTGCAAGGCAGACCAACTGGAAACAAATTTCCTCAAATTTTGTTTTTGTGATAAAGCCTTTATTTCTCCTTCACCTCTGAAGGATAATTTCATAGAGTAAAGAATTCTAGGTTGGTGTTTTTTCTCTCAATACTGTAGATATTTCGTTCCATTCTCTTCTTTCTTACTTGGTTTCTCAAAAGTCAGACGTAATTCTTATCTTACTCTTGTAGAAGTAAAGATTTTGTCCGTTTTCTTTCTTGTTTTTCCTAGCTTCAAGATTTTTTAAAATCTTTGATTTTCTGTAGTTAAAAAGTGATATGCCCAGGTGAAGGGTTTTGGAGGTTTTGTTTGTGTGTTTGTTTTTGGCATTTATCCTCTTGGTATTTTATGAGATTCCTGAATCTGTGGTTTTGTGTTTGACATTAATTTGGGGAAAATCTCAGACGTTATCATTATGTACATTTTTTTCTGTTTCTTTCTCTCTCTCTCTTCTCCTTCTGGTAGTCCCATTACATATATGTAACACTTTTTGATAGTTGTCCCATATTTCATGAATATTCTGCTCTTTTTTTCTCTATTCTTTCTTCTTTGATTTTCCATTTATTGTGTGTGTGTGTGTATATATATATATATATATATATATATATATATATATATAATCAGAGAGTGTTTCCCTAGCCAAGTCCAGTACATTAATGAAGTCATTGTTCATTTATATTTTAGTGTGTTTGATTAGCTAGCATTTGTTTTTGAGTTTTCTTAGGATTTCCATCTCTCTCCTTACATTGCCAATTTGATTTTTCTGGTTTGTTTTATCCATTACAGCCCTTAGCATATTAATTATGGTTGTTTTAAACTCCTTTTCTGATGGTTCCAATGTTTCTGCCATTTCTGACTCTGGTTCTGATGCTTGATCTGTCTCATCAGTGTTTTTTAGTACATCTTTTTTTGTTGTTGAAAACCAAACATGAAGTACTGGTTCAAAGGAAATCTAGTATATAGACATTTTATTTGTATTGGTATTGTGGTAACTTGGTTAGGTGTGGGGGAACAAGAAGCAGTCTACAGTCCTATGATTAGGTCTCAATTTTGGGGTTTCTTTGAGCCTGTGCCCTGGGTTGTGAACTTCAAGAATACTTTTCAATTTCCCTTCTATTATCAGTGGAATAATTGTCTGTGGTGAGGACAGAGTTGGGTATTTATCTCGCCCCAGGTTTATTAGACTCTAAGAAAGAACCAGTAGGTTAGACTCCATTAAAATAATTTCTTTTGTGGGCAAGCATGTTATGAAGAATAGAACACTCTGGCGTATTTCAAAATGGTTTCTTTTCCCCTTTGCCTGCCAGAAGCACTAGGGAATTTTTCTCTGCTTTTCACCATGACAACCTAGTAAAGACCCCGAAAGTAAAGCTCACAAAGATCTGAGGGCCCTGTATGACTCCCCTCCACCACCTGGGAATTTTTAACTATCAGATTTGTCCACATTGACCTTCTAGCAATTTGACTATTATGGTTTGTATTTTTCTACCCTGGAACTAGTTCCTTCAGAGGCTTCTTCTCTTGGGTTTCTGCCATAAGTTGTGATTATCTGTAACTCCCTGTGTGTGTTTCTAATTTGGGTGCAGCAGTTTACCTTATAATCTCACTTCCTTTATGGATCTAAGAGGAAATTTAGATTTGTTAGTTTGTTCAGCTTTTTATTTGTTGTCTTTATTTCTCAGCTTTTTAGTACGTTATCTCTTTGCATGATGGATTGGAAACTGGAAGTCACCAGTTTCAATTTCACACCTTCTATTTCTTTTGTGAAGTTTTCTGCTGATATGTTTGAAGGACATATGGGTAGGAGACTTTAAGAAGGTGGAGACATTCTGAAATAAACGTTGGAGGTAATGAAAAAGATAACTTTAAAAGATGAAATGTTTCCTGGACAATGTTAACACCTACTTAACATAGGAAACCAAGTCTGAAGTGGTAACAAACTCATAGAGACCCAGGGAAACATCAAAGCTCAAGCACAATATGGATAAAGCAATAGTTGAGTGCATCCAGAACGCCAGGAGAGGGCAAGGAATTAACAGAATGCCATGCGAGTTTTTAATATTGATTAAAGAATTATTGAGATGGTGAATCAGATGGACAAAGTATGAAAAATGGAAGACAGAAGAAGTTAATGTATAAAGGATAACTATGCATGTAAATAAACCAGAACTCTTTATCAGGAGGATAACTATGAAAGGTGGCCTTCATAAAGTAGGATTCTGGAACTAAGTAACTACATTTTGATTAGTATGATGTGAATGTCAAAGTATTAGGTGCAGCTGAGAATTATTTGCTAAAATCAAGAGAAGTTCATTGGAAACAAGATCAAGCTATTCAGGATTTAGGTGTTTGAATATGTTTCTCATTCAGGTATTAAAATCAATAAGGGTGATGTCAAGAGTTACAGTGGAGAGAGACCATTGCTAAAGCTGAGAAAAGTGATTGACATCCCTTCCCTCACATTGAAATGCATCCAGTTACTAAGACCTGTGATTGTACTGCTGGAATCTCTTTTGAATCTGACAACTTAATGCCAACATTGCCGTTACTACTTGCATTATTTAGATTGATAAATGGAATATTGACTGCTATGTCAGTAAACAAAGGATGTCACAGTCAGCAATTGCAGCCACCACAAAGATGAGCTGGTGAGCCCTGAGGGAACTCAGAAAAGAATAGAATACCTTCCATCTAGCAGCCACCAGACTGCAGCCACTCCTCACAGTGAGCACTGAGGAAACTCAGGATAGGAAAACAAAGGATACTGGCTCCAGATAGCTGAGGTGCATAACAAAGGAACGAGTTCAGTGAGCCCAGACTCTTGCATCTCCCCATACATAGAAAAGCACTAAATTCCTTAACTGATATCTGATTTTCTTTCATTAACAATAATCTTTTGACTTTCAGACTACCTGCACTTTGTTGCAAAACTCCTATATATCCTGGCTCCCCACTTTGCCTCCTTACTAGAGGTGCTGCCTCCTGGGCTTGGAGTCCTAAAAATTTCCGCCAAATAGAACATAACTCTCAACGTTTAGGTTGTGCATATTTAATTTTTTGGTAGACAAGATGGACCACTATAATATCTTTCTAATGGATCTCCTGCTTTACAAATGTATTTGTTTTAATAGTTTCATCATACTATGGTAAGTAAGGTTTTTGTAAAAACTCAGAACTAACTTTACCATTTCTTTTCTGAAAAGTTTTTTCAGCTTTTCATTGTACTTAAGATAATATACAGAATCATTACTTTATCCTGTAAGTCAGTCCCTTCTCTCTCACACATCTGATATCAATAATTCACTTATTTTCTGGGCTAGATTGACAATTTTTTTAGTTCTTGGAATACAATAAATATCTTTCTAGATCTTGATCTACAAACACGTCATTTTTAATATCTTTGATTTTTACCACTTTTTCCATTTTGCATCTCGCATGGTGATTGCAATGCTAAAGGTGACCTGCAAATCATCCCTTTGATTACCTGTTTTATAATCTTGCTTAAGATTGAAACCACTATCCAGTATGGTAAATATTACTGTTATAAAAAGCCCACCTCTGATCATGAGGACAAAGGCCACACTCCACTGACAATGGCACATAGAGGTGACAGGAGTCTGATTGGTTAAAACCTTTGTGAAAATGTCTTAACTGTTATGTGTATTGTACATCTGTATACCGTTTATATTTACTGAATTGTTAACTGCATCTTGTCTCTCTTCTTGTCCCCCCAAGGCAGGAGACAGATGTGCCCCCAGGGAAAATGGTTTGAGTTTGTTCCTTGTGGACTGATACTCCAAGATGGGAATAAGAGGACAATTGAGAGAGGAGGCTGGGCCCTGCCCAGATAGAAGACAAGCGACCACATATTCCTCATTCTTGAAGTCAGGAGACCTCCCCAAATACACATGTGCAGAAAGGCTCCTTGGAGGTCAAAAGGGGAGTGAGGACAACTGATGCTCACTTACCCATAGGCCTCTTCAGTAGAATCCATCTTGGCTAAGAGATTTGTGTGCACACATGGGAAAATCCTGAGCTATACCAAATATGGACTTTGAACCAGGTAAGTCAAAATGATCGGTCAAAGGAAACAAGGAAGAAATGCCCCATAAAAGTGATTTAAACTGCCAGGATGGTACAACTCTCTCTGAGCCCACCCGTGTGTCTATCCACATGTACTCTTTTTTTTTTCTTAATAAATACTTTACTTTTTTCACTACTTTCCATCTTTGCGGGAATTATTTTTCTGCAAAGCCATAGTTCCAGGGCCTTGTCACTGACCACTGGTCTAGTGGCTAGGATTCGGTGCTCTCACTCACTGCTATGACCCAACCTCAATCACTGGCCAGGAACCGAAAACCTGCTTCAAGCCACTGCAGGCCGAGGCAACCCAAGATCACCCCCACCCTTATTTTTGCATTTAGATGTAATCCATATACTGTAAACAGGATTTCTAAACTATTTTTCTTTTACTTTATTCATCTGAATATCTTCTTTTTTTATTGAAATATAGTTGGTTTACAATGCTGTGTTAGTTTCTGATGTACAGCAAAGTGATTCAGATATATATATATATGCATGTATACTTACATATATATATATATATATATTCTTTCTCAGATGATTTTCCATTATAGGTTATTAAAAGATGTTGACTATAGTCCCCTATGCTACACAGTAGGTCCTTGTTCTTTATTTTATATATAGCAGTGTGTTATCTGTTAATCCCAAATCCCCAATTTATCTCTCTCTGTCTTTCCCTTTGGTAACCATAAGATTGTTTTCTATGTCTATGAGTCTGTTTCTGTTTTGTAAATAAGTTCATTTGTATCATTTTTTTAGATTCCACAAATGAGCTATATCATATATTTGTCTTTCTCTGTCTGACTTACTTCACTTAGTATGATAATCTCTAGTTCCATCTATGTTGCTACAAATGACATTATTTCATTCTAAGATATCTTCTTTAATGACAATGTAACTGCTGTGTGGGATGGGAAAAGAGAGACCAATCACAATTTAAGTACCAAACACAAACAAATGCATGAAGTACAGTGCAGTGGGTAGCTAGGGAATAAATTTGACTTGGAGATTTAATTTTAAATTTACACATTTTTTGCTATGGCATTTGAATTAATAGCCTAATATTGGAGGGCTGTCAGAAGATGCTTCTGAACTGAATGTAAGGCTGGGAGGAGATACACATGTTCTATTTGAAAAAATATTCTCTCTCTGTCATTAAATGTTTTCTTCCCTCAGTTGCTCAAAGATAAAACATACAGTTGCACAGACTTGCCTCCTGTTCAAATATTTCATAAATAATTTTTCATAGCCTTATATATTTCATGTTAATAAATTTAGATATATGATTGAATTAATGGATTAATATCTTCTCTGTGTATTTAATTAATGAAGTCTATACTGGCAAGATTCAGCCTAATTATTTCATATTATACCTGTATCCTTTAGTAATTTAGTCATCTTTAACAGACAAATTGTGTACTTTGGCTATTCATATTTGAATATCATTTTATTGATGTTTAACTTCAAATGATTAGATTTATGTTTACCTTCTTTATAGAAACAGACGGTGCTAATCATGAAGCATCTATTGAATTTACCATCAACTGCATAACGTTCTTACTATGAGATTAGGTTGTTTACCTGAAAGATTTAGAAACATTAGGAAAAGCAGCCCATATTGGAAATGGAAGGAATTTGAGTCTATTTCAGATTCAATTAATTGATACAAATAATGTTAGAGAGGGCAGCTTCAGGATGACAGAAGAGTAAGACACGGAGATCACCTTCCTCCCCATGGTTACATCAGAAATACATCTACATGTGGAACAACTCCTACAGAACACCTACTGAATGCTGGCAGAAGACCTCAGACCTCCCAAAAGTCAAGAAACTCCCCATGTACCTGGGTAGGGCAAAAGACAAAAGAAAAAACAGAGACAAAGAATAGGGACGGGACCTGCACCAGTGGGAGGGAGCCGTGAATGAGGAAAGGTTTCCACACACTAGGAAGCCCCATCGCAGGCGGAGACTGTGGGTGGCAGAGGGGGGAAGCTTCGGAGCCATGGAGTAGAGTGCAGGAACAGGGGTGCAGAGGGCAAAGTGGAGAGACTCCCACACAGAGGATTGCTGCCGACCAGCACTCACCAGCCCGAGAAGCTTGTTTGCTCACCTACCGGGATGGGTGGGGGCTGGGAACTGAGGCTCGGGCTTTGGTTGGGTCGCAGGGAGAGGACTGGAGTTGGCGGCGTGAACACAGCCTGAAGTGGGTTAGTGCACCATGGCTAGCTGGGAGAGGGTCCTGGGAAAAATCTGGACCTGCCGAAGAGGCAAGAGACTTTTTATTCCCTCTTTGTTTCCTGGTGCGTGAGTAGAGGGGATTAAGAGCATTGCTTAAAGGAGATCCAGAGATGGGCACAAGCCACGGCTAACAGCGCAGACCCCAGAGACGGGCATGAGACGCTAAGGCTTCTGCTGCTGCCACCAAGAAGCCTGTGTGCGAGCACAGGTCACTATCCACACCTCCTTTCTTGGGAGCCTGTGCAGCCCACCACCGCCAGGGTCCCGTGATCCAGGGACAACTTCCCCGGGAGAATGCATGGCATGCCTCAGGCTGGTGCAATGTCTCGCCAGCCTCTGCTGCCAGAGGCTCACCCCACATCTGCACCCCTCCCTCCCCCCTGCCTGAGTGAGCCAGAGCCCCCGAATCAGCTGCTCCTTTAACCCTGTCCTGTCTGAGTGAAGAACAGATGCCTTCAGGTGATTTACATACAGAGACGGGTCCAAAGCCAAAGCTGAACCCCAGGAGCTGTGCGAACAAAGAAGAGAAAAGGAAATTTCTCCCAGGAACCTCAGGAGCAGCAGATTAAAGCTCCACAATCAACTTGACATACCTTGCATCTGTGGAATAACTGAATAGACAACAAATCCCAAATTGAGGAGGTGAACTTTGGGGGCAAAGATATATTATTTTTATTTTTTCCCTTTTTTCTCTTTTTGTGACTGTGTATGTGTATTCTTCTGTGTGTGATTTTGTCTGTATAGGTTTGCTTTCACCATTTGTCCTACGGTTCTGTTTGTCAGTTTTTTGTTTGTTTGTTTTTACTTAAAAAGTTTTTTTCTTAATAATTTTTTTATTTTAATTATTTTATTTTACTTTACTTTTTAATTTAATTTAATTTAATTTTATGCTCTTTCTTTCTTTCTTTCTTTCTTTCTATTTTTTCTCACTTTTATTCTGAGCCGTGTGGATGAAAGGATCTTGGTTCTCCAGCCAGGAGTCAGTGCTGTGGCTCTGAGGTGGGAAAGGCAACTTCAGGACACTGGTCCACAAAGGACCTCCAAGCTCCATGTAATATCAACAAGCAAAAATCTCCCAGAGATCTCCATCTCAACAACAAGACCCAGCTTCACTCAACGACCATCAAGCTACAGTGTTGGACACCCTATGCCAAACAACTAGCAAGACAGGAACACAGTCCCATTCATTAGCAAAGAGGCTGCCTGAAATCATAATAAGGCCACAGACACACCAAAACACATCACGAGACATGGACCTGCCCACCAGAAAGACAATATCCAGCCTCATTGACCAGAACACAGGCACTAGTCCCCTCTACCAGAAAGCCTACACAAACCACCAAACCAACTTTAGCCACTGGGGACAGACACCATAAACAACATGAACTACAAACCTGCAGCCTGTGAAAAACAGACACCAAACACAGTAAGTTAAGCAAAATGAGAAGACAGAAAAACACACAGCAGATGAAGCAGCAAGGTAAAAACCCACCAGACCTAATAAATGAAGAGGAAATAGGCAGTCTACCTGAAAAAGAATTCATAATAATGACAGTAAAGAGGACCCAAAATCTTGGAAACAGAATAGAGAAAATACAAGAAACGTTTAACAAGGACCTAGAAGAACTAAACAGCAAACAAACAAAGATAAACAACACAATAAATGAAATTTAAAATTCTCTAGAAGGGAACAATAGCAGAATAACTGAGGCAGAAGAACGGATAAGTGACCTGGAAGATAAAATAGGGGAAATAACTACTGCAGAGCAGAATAAAGAAAAAAAGAATGAAAAGAACTGAGGACAGTCTCAGAGACCTCTGGGACAACATTAAACACACCACATTCAAATTATAGGGGTCCCAGAATAAGAAGAGAAAAAGAAAGGGAATGAGAAAATATTTGAAGACATTATAGTTGAAAACTTCCCTAATATGGGAAAAGAAATAGTTAATTGAGTACAGAAAGCACAGAGATTCCCATACAGGGTAAGTCTAAGGAGAAACACACCAAGACACATATTAATCAAACTATTAAAATTAAATACAAAGAAAACATATTAAAAGCAGCAAGGGAAAAATAACACACAAGGGAATCCCCATAAGGTTAACAGCTGATCTTTCAGCAGAAACTCTGCAAGCCAGAAGGGAGTGGCAGGACATATTTAAAGTGATGAAGAAAAGCCTACAACCAAGATTACTCTACCCAGCAAGAATCTCATTCAGATTTGATGTAGAAAATAAAACCTTTACAGACAAGTAAAAGCTGAGAGAGTTCAGCACCACTCAACCAGTTTTACAACAAATGCTAAAGGAACTTCTCTAGGCTGGAAACAGAAGAGAAGGAAAAGACCTACAATAACAAACCCCCAAAAATTAAGAAATTGGGAATAGGAACATACATATCGATAATAATGTTAAGTGTAAATGGAATAAAGGCTCCAACCAAAAGACACAGACTCACTGAATGGATAGCAAAACAAGACCCATATATATGCTGTCTACAAGAGACCCACTTCAGACTTATGGACACACACAGACTGAAAGTGAGGGGATGGAAAAAGATATTCCATGCAAATGGAAATCAAAAGAAAGGTGGAGTAGCAATTCCCATATCAGACAAAATAGATTTTAAAATAAAGACTATTACAACAGACAAAGAAGGACACTACATAATGATCAAGGGATTGATCCAACAAGAAGGTATAACAATTACAAATATTTATGCAACAAACATAGGAGCACCTCATTACATAAGGCAAATACTAACAGCCATAAAAGGGGAAATCGACAGTAACAAAATCATAATAGGGGACTTTAACACCCCACTTTCACCAATGGACAGATCATCCAAAATGAGAATAAATAAGGAAACATAGCTTTAAATGATTCATTAAACAAGAAGAAATTAATTAATAATTATAGTATATTCTATCCAAAAAGAACAGAATACACATTCTCTCAAGTGCTCATGGAACATTCTCCAGGATAGATCATATCTTGTGTCACAAATCAAGCCTTGGTAAATTTAAGAAAATTGAAATCACATCAAGTATCTTTTCTGACCACAACACTACGAGACTAGATATCAATTACAGGAAAACATCTCTAACAAATAGAAACACATGGAGGCTAAACAATACACTACTTAATAACCAAGTGATCACTGAAGAAATCAAAGAGGCAACCAAAATATACCTAGAAACAAATGACAATGGAGACACAATGACTCAAGTCCTATGAGATGCAGCAAAAGCAGTTGTAAGAGAAGAAGAAGAAGAGAAGAGAAGTTTACAGCTATACAAGCCTACCTTAAGAAACAGGAAACATCTCAAATAAACAAGCTAACATTGCACCTAAGGCAATTAGAGAAAGAAGAATAACCCCCCCCCAGAGTTAGCAGAAGGAAAGAAATCATAAAGATCAGATCAAAAATAAATGAAAAAGAAATGAAGGAAACAATAACAAAGATCAATAAAATTAAAAGCTGATTCTTTGAGAAGATAAAAAAAGAAAATTGATAAACCATTAACCAGACTTATCAAGAAAAAAAGGGAGAGGACTCAAATCAATAGAATTAGAAATGAAAAAGAAGTAACAACTGACACTGCAGAAATACAAAGGATCATGAGAGATTACTACAAGCAATTTTATGCCCATAAACTGGCCAACCTGGAAGAAATGGAAAATCCTTAGAAAAGCACCACCTGCTGAGACTGAACAAGGAAGAAATAGAAAATATGAACAGACCAATCACAAGCACTGAAATTGAAACTGTGATTAAAATATTCCAACAAACAAAAGCCCAGGACCAGATGGCTTCATGGCCGAACTCTATCAAACATTTAGAGAAGAGCTAATACCCATCCTTCTCAAACTCTTCCAAAATATAGCAAAGGGAGAGGCACTCCCAAACTCATTCTACAAGGCCACCATCACCCTGATACCAGAACCAGAAAAAGATGTCACAAAGAAAGAAAACTACAGAACAGTAACACTGATGAACATAGTTGTAAAAATCCTCAACAAAATACTAGCAAACAGAATTGAAAAGCATATTAAAAGGATCATACACCATGATCAAGTGGGGTTTATTCCAGGAATGCAAGGATTCTTCAATATATGCAAATCAATCAATGTGATACACCATATTAACAAATTGAAGGAGAAAAATCATATGATCATCTCAACCGATGCAGAGAAAGCTTTCGACAAAATTGAACACCAATTTATGATAAAAACCCTGCAGAAAGTAGGCATAGAGGGAACTTACCTCAATATAATAAAGGCCATATATGACAAACTCACAACCAACATCATCCTCAGTGGTGAAAAACTGAAACCATTTCCACTAAGATCAGGAACAAGACAAGGTTACTCACTCTCACCACACTTATTCAACATAGTTTTGGAAGTTTTAGCTAGAACAATCACAGAAGAAACAGAAATAAAAGGAATCCAATTTGGAAAAGAAGAATTAAAGTTGTCACTGTTTGCAGATGACATGATACTATACATAGATAATCCTAAAGATGTTACAAGAAAACTACTAGAGGTAATCAATGAATTTGGTAAAATAACAGGATACAAAATTAATGCACAGAAATCTCTGGCATTCCTATACACTAATGATGAAAAATCTGAAAGTGAAATTAAGATAACACTCCCATTTACCATTGCAACAAAAAGAATAAAATATCTAGGAATAAACCTACCTAAGGAGAAAAAAGACCTGTATGCAGAAAATTATAAGACACTGATGAAAGAAATTAAACATGATACATATAGTTTGAGAGATATACCATGTTCTTGGATTGGAAGAATCCACATTGTGATAATGACTCTACTACCCAAAGCAATCTACAGATTAAATGCAATCCCTATCAAACTACCACTGGCATTTTTAACAGAACTAGAACAAAAAATGTCAGAATTTGTATGGAAACACAAAAGGCGCTGAAAAGCCAAAACAGTCTTGAGAACAAAAAGTGGAGCTGGATGAATCAGTCTCCCTGACTTCAGATTATAATACAAAGCTACAGTAATCATGACAGTATGGTATTGGCACAAAAACAGAAATATAGATCAATGGAACAGGTTAGAAAGCCCAGAGATAAACCCATGCACATATGCTCACCTTATAAAGGAGGCAAGAATATACAGTTCAGAAAAGACAGCCTCTTCAATAAGTGGTGCTGGGAAAACTGGACAGGTACATGTAAAAGTATAAAATTAGAACACTCCCTAACACCATTCACAAAAATAAACTCAAAATGGATTAAAGACCTAAATGTAAGGACAGACACTATCAAACTCTTAGGGGAAAATATAGGCAGAACACTGTATAACATGAATCACAGCAAGATCCTTTTTGACCCACCTCCTAGAGAAATGGAAATAAAACCAAAAATAGACAAATGGGACCTAATGAAACTTAGAAGCTTTCACACAGCAAAGGAAACCATAAACAAGACCAAAAGACAACCCTCAGAATGGGAGAAAATATTTGCAAATGTAGAAACTGACAAAGGATTAATCTCCAAAATTTACAAGCAACTCATGCAGCTCAATATGAAAAGAACAAACAACCCAATCCAAAAATGGGCAGAAGACCTAAATAAACATTTCCCCAAAGAAGATATACAGATTGCCAACAAACACATGAAAGAATGCTGAATGTCATTAATCATTAGAGAAATTAGAGAAATGTAAATCAAAACTACCATGAGATATCATCTCACACCGGTCAGAATGGCCATCATCAAAAATTCTAGAAACAATGAATCCTGGAGAGGGTGTGGAGAAAAGAGAACTCTCTTACACTGTTGGTGGGAATGTAAATTGATACAGCCACTATGGAGAACAGTATGGATGTTCCTTAGGAAACTAAAAATAGAACTACCATACGACCCAGAAATCCCACTACTGGGCATATACCCTGAGAAAACCATAATTCAAAAAGAGTCATGTACCAAAATGTTCATTGCAGCTCTATTTACAATAGCCAGGACATGGAAGCAATTTAAGTGTCCATCAACAGATGAATGGATAAAGAAGATGTGGCACATATATATAATGGAATAATAGCCATAAAAAAAACAAAATTGAGTTATTTGTACTGAGGTAGATGGACCTAGAGTCTGTCATACAGAGTGAAGTATGTCAGAAAGAGAAAAAGAAATACTTTATGCTAACACATATATATGGAATCTGAGAGAAAAAAAAAGAAAAAGAAAAGGTCATGAAGAACCTAGGGGCAAGACAGGAATAAAGACACAGACCTACTAGAGAATTGACTTGAGGATATGGGGAGGGGGAAGGGTAAGCTGTGACAAAGTGAGAGAGTGGCATGGACACATATACACTACCAAACGTGAAATAGATAGCTAGTGTGAAGCAGCCGCATGGCACAGGGAGATCAGCCTGGTGCTTTGTGACCAACTAGAGTGGTGGGATAGGGAGGGTGGGAGGGAGGGAGATGCAAGAGGGAAGAGATATGGGAACATATGTATATGTGTAGCTGACTCACTTTGTTATAAAGCCGAAACTAACACACCATTGTAAAACAATTATACTCCAATAAAGATGTTGAAAAAAATAATAATGTTAGAAAAAAAAATATTTGATTTTATTCTCTCCTTTTGTGGTTCATAAGTGAGTGGTGATTGTCATGATAAGTTCAGATCTTTCAACCTAGTTTGTGCCTAGTTGTCATGTTGCATTGTTATTAAGAATCTCTTTTATGGGAAGTCTTGCACCATGTGCTCAGCTGTTACCAAAGTCAGAGGCATAGTTTATGATAAGAATTTGAAATTGATTTGGGAAGGCAGAAAGAAACATATGGCAATATAGCCCAATGAGATATGAACTTCAAAGACAAATATAAATCACATTTCTAAACTACAAAAATCAAAGCTAATAACAGATGCTCCGTAGGCAATTGCATAGAGATATTATCTTATATTGGCTTTCAGTATGATGGAGCACAGAGATAGAAAATAAGGGAATCTACTATTCCATTCTTTAATAGATACTTCTAAAATAGTATAATCTAACAGAGTTTGTGTTCCTGTTGACTCAAAGGGAGAGATTAATTAAACTATCTCTTTGACTCAAAAAATGAAAATCAACTTGTAGTCTCCAGATATGTAAAGTTCTGAATAATATTTACTTAAGCTGCATTATTCAACATAATTAAAGGAAAATGCTCTATTTGTACCCAGATGTGTTTGTTTAATGAACTCATGAGTTGTGGCAGGATAGAATGCACCATTAACAGTTTGACACATCTCAATAATTACCCCTACATATTTCTCAATTCCTTTATCTAATAAATGTAAAAATTGATTCCTTTTTAAAATTTATTTTATTGAAGTATAGTTGATTTACAATGTTGTGTTAATTTCTGCTGTATAGCAAAGTGATTCAGTTATATATATATGTATATATATACATATATATATATATACACATTATTTTTCATATTCTTTTCCATTATGGTTTATCACAGGATATTGAATATAGTTCCGTGTGCTGTACAGTGGGACTAGCAGATGCAAACTGTTATATATAGACTGGGTAAACAAGGAATTGTTCTTAAGACTAAGACTTTGGTCTCTTTTGCTTCAATTTTTCAGAAAAATGAAATTAGCAATATATATCCTCCTAATAATTTACCATTATTCTCTTTAAATTCTCCCAAACTCTGATACTTATTTTCATAAATCTTGTTTCCTAATGATGTCATTCATTGTTAACTACATTATTATTGTTTCTTTACTATGCCACCCCTGACTTCATCCTAATCCTGGTCAATCTAGTGGTCTGGAGATGGACAGTACAAATAGAGCATAATTCTTTGTGAACACTGGTTAAAAAAAGGAAAGAAAAACCTTGTCAGAAACATCAAATGTAAGTTCTTCCTCTCGATAGTACTGGATCATTTTAGGTTATATGACCACTTTCAGGTTATATGACCATTTTAGGTTATATGACCACATTTTAGGTTATATGACTACTTTTGGACCCATAATAGTTAGCAAGAAAATAGCTTGAGCAGGTTGGCTTGGACTAATTTGATTCCACTACAGAGCTGGGCATGTTTGGAAATCTAAACAGAACTGGCATGGTTCTTACATTGGGATCTGACGTCTAATTGAGAATGAATAAAATAGGTTAATGACATCAAGAGGTGAAATGGTTAAAATCACAGTGTTCACTCACATTTCCAAGTGTTTAAAGCAGGAACTGTAGTTATTGACTATTATTCCTAGGTTATTGTACACTCATTAAAAATGATTACTTTTTAAATTGAAGTATAGTTGCCTTATTATATTAGTTTCAGATGTACAACATAGTGATTTGATATTTTTATATGTTATGAAATGATCACCATGATAAGCCTAATTACCATCTGTCACCAAAGTTATTACAATATTATTGACTATATTCCCTATGATTCACAATGCATCCTCAATAC
Source organism: Lagenorhynchus albirostris (assembly GCF_949774975.1). NCBI lineage: Eukaryota > Metazoa > Chordata > Mammalia > Artiodactyla > Delphinidae > Lagenorhynchus > Lagenorhynchus albirostris. The sequence goes on from NC_083107.1 coordinate 17,263,310, forward strand.
TTATTTATTTTAAAACTGGAAGTTTGTACTTCTTAATAACTTTCATCTATTTCACCCATTCTCCCACTGCCCTCCCCTCTGGCAACCACTAGTTTGTTCTCTGTATCTATGAATCTGTTTCTGTTTTGTTATGTTTACTCTTTTTTGTTTTAGATTTCACACATAAGTGAAATTGCATGGTATTTTTCTTTCTTTGTCTTAGTTACTTCACTTAGCATAATACTCTATATGTCCATCTGTGTTGTCATAAATGGCAAGATTTCATTCATTTTTATGCTTTGGGCAGTATGGGAATTTTAACAATATTAATTATTTCAATCTATGAGCACTGTATATCTTTCCATTTATTTGTGTCATCTTCAGTTTCTTTTATCAATGTCTTATAGTTTTCAGTGTACAAGTGTTTTACTTCCTTGGTTAAATTTATTTCTAGGTATTTTATTCTTTTTGATGCTTCCTGGGCCTGGATACTTGTTTCATTCCCCAGGTTAGGGAAGGTTTCAGCCATTATTTCTTTACGTAAGTTTTATATTCTTTCTCTCTCTCTTCTCCTTTTGGGACCCCTGTAATGAAAATGTTAGTAAGATTGATGTTGTCCCAGAAGTTCTTTAAAATACCCCATTTTATTATTTTTTTTCTTTTGCTGTTCTGGTTGGCTGTTTTCCACGATTCTGTCTTCCAGGTTGCTTATATGTTCTTCTGTTATCATCTAATCTGCTGTTGATTCCCTCTAGTGTATTTTTCATTTCAGTTATTGTGTTCTCCAGTTCTGATTATTTTTTTCTAACTCTGTTGAAATTCTCACTATGTTCCTTCATTCTTCTCCAGAGTTTAGTGAGCACCTTTATGACTTTGGACTCTTTATTAGGTAAATTACTTACCTCCAGTTCATTCTTTTATTTTTTTCCCATGGGAGTTTATGTTGTTCTTTCATTCAGAAAAAATTCCTCTGTCTCCTCATTTTGTTTGACTTTCTCTGTTTATTTCTATGAATTAGGTGAAACAGTGACCTCTCCCAGTCTTGAAGGTATGGTCTTATGTAGGAGCATCCCCTGTGTAGACCATGTGTGCTGAACAGCTTTGGCAGGCCAGCTGGAGCTAGAGTAGGTTCAGGCCAGGGGTATGCTGGGGTGGCCTTGGCAGGCCAACTAGAGTAACAAGAATTTTTTAGATTGTTACCTTTACACTAGAACTTGGAGCTAGTGAGTTTGTGCAAAAACCCTTTAAAAGTGGAGTCTTGGGTACCTACAGCTTTCCAACTTCCTGGATATAAACTCCACTGGCTTTCAAATCCAGTTATAGGGACTCATCTTCCCGGTTCTAGTCTCCAGGGATGGGGTGCCCAGTATGAGCCTAACACCCCTTGCTCCTTAGGTAGGACCTCCACATTTGTGAGATCCCCTCAACTTTGTGGGTTGCTTCACCAGAAGTGTGAGTCTTGATTAGGTTGCATCTCTGCCCTCATATCCACCTTGATGTGTTTTTTCACTGTATTGTTAATTGTAGAATACCTGTTCTGCTATTCTTCGTGCTATTTTCAGAGAGAATTGTTCTATATGTAGTTGTAGTTTTGGTGTGGGAGGAGGTGAGATCAGGATCTTCCTACTCCATCATCTTGACCCTTCTCCCTAATTTAGTATTTTGACAAAACTGCTTGTCCTATATCCCTGATACTCAAACTAGTTGCAGAGAAAAAAGGATATATGCACAGAATAATTAATAAACATTAATATTCTGGGCTATTTCACTTTAACGTCCACATTCCTGACAATGCTCAAAGTTGTCATTCCTCTTAATGATTGCAATTCTAGTAGGTGCAAACACATTGCTGTCTGTCTGTATTTGTATATACTTGTGAATTTATTTACTTGTTTCATAAACATACAAACTCCATTGGTTATAGCCATTGATCATCTGTCTGTTGTAGTGTTTGTCAGGTTTCTGCACTATAAACTTACTCTTTTTCTCTTTTTCTATACTGTACTTTTTTAGAAGGAAGTCTTTTTGTGCATCCCACACTTAATTTAGAAGTGGATTATGCTCCACCTCCTTAACAACAGAGTGTCTACATAAATGATTTGGAATTCTGCCCAAGAGATTTGTCTATTTTTTACCATTTATTTACTTATACAATCATTTAAACATATGCATATATCCAGGATTATGGAGTAATGGTTATTTATTTTGTGCTTTCACTTATAATCTACTGATACTTTATATATTCTATTGTTCATATTGTTCCAGCTTTATTCATTGGGTACTTTCAGTTGGTTCTTGATCCCTTGGACATATCTCCCAACATTGTGTAGTTTGTTAAGTACTTCCTTAGTTTTTGGCACTATGAAATTATAGAAACTCATCTTATTTATTTCTGTGTGGTCCTACTACTCTCAAGGCAGCCAAAATTTGCCTTGTATCTTTGTATTAAAGACAGTACTCTAGTAATATTGACATATTTCTTGTCCTTCTTTGGGTTTATAGTGTTTTTTTCTTCTACCCCTACCTCAGCAACAATGGCTTTTGGTGCCCCAGTTCCAGCAGCTTAAAACTTTTGTCTTCTATAATGCATGATTCCAAGGAGGGTGGCAGAGCTTATTTACCTTTTCTGGAACTGGAGCCGTCTTCCTCTCCATGTCTTCACCAACAAGAAAAATTCTATCTTTTTTTCTACATTGCATCCAATATTTCTCAGAAGCACCTGTGAAGGCTCTAAAAAAGACCTTATAAGGATTGTAAATTCTTCCTTTGAATAAGGCTCCCCAAGAATCTATACTTCACGATAGTCCATTGTACATTTTTAGCAGCATTTTAAAATTCTAGTTGAGTTGTACTTACCAACTTGTATTTGGTAACATTTTTGTCCTGTGCTCTGCTTTGGGTGGGAAATTGCATGTGTTCCATCTTTCATGGATGGTCCTGCTCACCATTGGAATTTACACTTCTTGATTTCCTTATTATCTTTGTTGGATTCAAGAAAGTTTTAATTTTGAAGTTTAAGTGAGTTTTTCTCATAATTACATTGGAACTGACACTTTTTTTTAGCATTTTGCATCTGAGTTGAAAGATGAACTCCAATATTTTGATTGCTATATTCAATTCAATTTTTCTAATTTAGGTTTCTTTTTACATGTGGTACATTTATATTATTCCAAAATTAAAACAATTAATACATAGAGTATACATCAAGAATTTTTGATTCCATACTCCATCAACCTGTCCTCCTAATTATTTTTATACTTCCAGTATTTCCTTTTGTAAATATAAACAATTGTGTATAATTTATCCCCACTTTTCTATCACAAAAATTTCGCACCATATAGTTACCTTTTCATCTTTTTTTCACTTAAACTATAGCTATTGAATCTCTCTTCATAATGGCTTCATGTTACTCCATTGTGTGAATAAAGCATGTTTACTCAGTCATTCCCCTTGTTTGGGTTGTTCCCAATTATTTGCTATTACAGTCTGAGTAGATACCTGAATGACTTGAGGAAAGAAAAAATATCAGGGAAAAGCATTCTAGAAAAGGGAAACATAATTCATAATTCTTAGAGGTAAGAATGGCTTGATGTGTTTGAGGATGGCTAAAAAGTGGTATTAGTTAATAATTTTGAAGTAAAAGGAAGGGCCACATTATATGAGGTTATAGCATATGGTAAAACTGATATTTTTCTAGGTGTAATGGATAACAATTGAAAGCCTTTAAGTATGGCAATGGTATCATATAATTTGTAGGTTGGCCTTTGCTCTAATGCTTAATAATGGAAATAACTTACGGAGGGAAGGCTGTTACCTACCTCATCCTGGTTGGTATAATGATGTTTGTTTTTTGGTTTCACTGTTTCTACTCTATTGAAATACTGAGCCAGTTGAAAAGGAAAGTTGTCCAAAATGGAGTGGTTATGATTTGACCATAGCCCACCTTTTCTTTTACACTTTGATCCTACAAGCATACATTAGGGAAGTTCTAACACATTTTCATTTTGGTATTATTATTATTCAGAGTGGTAACTCATCATTTGATATTTGATAACTTCCTAAAGTCTTAACAATTCTGTAATTCATAAATAAAATCCTTCATAGATTGTTGCACAGAATTTCACTCTTCCTTATTTACAATGCTAAAAGAGGTGTTTCCCTGTATTCATATTTTCCTGCTAATTTCAGTCCTACTCATGAGTGTTGGATTTAAACATTTGTGCTCACATTATTTATTCTCATGGATGTTTTAAATAAACCTGTTAGGAAAAACTTTCTTAAACAATAATATTTTCCTTGATCATATCAGATTACATCTTATAATTGGATAACAAGAATGCCTTTATAAAAGATGACTTTGATGAAAAGCTAATCTAAATATGGGTATGCTAAGTAGAGAGAAATGAACAAATGAAAAAAATGTTACAATCGTAAAACAACAAATATTATTTATGTCATTTTTATACTTATCAAGTTTATCGAGATTTTTTAAAACTAAGAAGTTTTAAATAAAACAAAGTGGGCAAGAATACATTATATTTTAAATTGTTAATGAAATATATATTTTAAGTTGTTAATGAAAGTGTTTAGCCAAATCTATTTTAAGAGATCCAATTTCAGTATCTTAAAAGAGGACATAGGGAGGAGGAAAAAATATCAAACTACATTAGTAAATGAACTTGAGAAGGAAAAAATGCTTTTGCAATTAAGGGGCAGAAAAGTGTGCATGTGATATAATTGAATGTAAGAAGTTGTGAAAAATGTGTAGCAAGCTGAATTATGAGCATACTAATTTTCAAAGATAAAAATAAAATACTGAAAAACAAACTTTAAAAATTCTACATAGAACTTTTCAATAAATCCACTGAACTTTATATTCCTTTAGCGAAACTTGAAGTAGTACATCTAATGCTTAGAAATATACTTTTGAAAAAGAGAGAAAACTATTCCTTCTGTCTGTAATTTTTGTTTCTGTTCCTCTCTTTCCTGTTTTTTTTTTTTTTAATAACTATGGTTTATCCACCTCACGCTTGCAATTTTACCCATAATTTTCCAGGGTAAACAATAATCTCTGACACACTGTGACTGGAAGCACTACACTCAGGTCATTTTGGGCAATGAAAACAGAAGAGAGCTGAATGAGAAGGATGGATAAGGGGGTGAAAAAGATGAATTAAAAGAAACAGTATTTCAAAGCCAACAAGTAGACTGATTTTCTAAAGTCTAGATTAGAGGGTTTATGTGTTAATGTTGTCCATCCCACTAAATCTTGTAGCAATTTAATGGGCAATCATTGTAGAGACTAAACCACTGACCTTGCTACTCATTTTTTTTCTTTTATTTTCTCCTCATTGACAGGAGTGGGCATGATGGGCATGTGAGGACAGAGGGAACTTCATTATATCTTGTCATTTTGCAGAAAACTAAACAGGACCAGAAAGGTGAAGCGATTTTTCCTGAGCTCACACTATAATTAACAAATATGTGGCTTGATTGTAGGCCCCCAACCTCTCATTCTCTTCCCATGAAATAAGGAAAGCTGCTCATTGCCAAATGGCATGTATCAGTCCTAGTCATGCTCCTATTTGCTAAACACAGAGTATTCTGTATGAACAAGATTCTGACTTTTTATAATATTGTAAACAATCATTTTTACCATTCATACAGTTCTAACTTCATTCATTTAAAAGTAATTTTAAAAAATATTCTACTATGTGGACTTCTAGGCTTTGATGTATGCCTCCCTTTCCCTTTAGCTGAGTTCCACTAGATACAGTCACACCTTCTTCAATGTTGATTTCACTGAGTTATGGAAAAGGTATTTGCTTCGTGGTTATATTCCCAACCCTCAGACTAAGTTACATGGCACAGCTATTAAATAAAGCTTTAGTTCTTCTTTTGGACTAATTTAAATTTTTGTCCCCCAAACCAAGGATCTATCCCTAGCCTTTCTAAATTTACACAAATCTCCTCCAGGTTTTGTTTTTGTTAATTTACCCTTCCAGACATCCAAGAACTCAAATAGTAATTAGAGCTAAGAGAGCATAGCATTTATAAAGTGACCCTGTTAGAAGCAAAAGAAATTCTCACGGCAATTTAGATGGAAGAACAACAACAACATACTGATTTTGACACACAGCCTATCAGGAAACACACTTGGGCAGAGGGTGACCCTTTTGTAAATGCTGTCTGAATGCCCTAAATTTGTTTCTGAGATCGAGATGAGATCGGGCCCGTCTAGGGTGGTTTGGCCATAGACCCTAAATTTGTTAACTTCCTGATCCAGTGAGATGCCAAATCTTTCTTGGATTTCAAATTTTAAAAATTCAATAAAAATTTTCATATTAGCTTCAGCAATTGTGAGGACACATTTTTAAACCCCATTACTTACATTTGGAGAGATATGTGCCTTTTATCATTGCCCCTTAAGCATCTGTACATCCTTACCAATGATTTCATTCAGATTTCCAAAACTTTCCTGCAGTTTGTATATCAATTGGGAATTCACTGGCTCAAGATATTTTGACAAATTCTAAATCCCACTCCTATGACAAGTTGATAGTGTTTTAAAATTATTTTTTTGGTAAGACTTCATTTTCTTAAAGTAGTTTTAGGTTCACAGAAAAATTAAGTAGAAGTACAGAGATTTCCCATATATCTCCTTTCCCCATACATGCATCATCTCCACCATTATGAACATCTCTTGCAAGAGTGGTACATTTCTCACAATTGTTGAACTTACGTTGACACATCATAACAACTCAAAGATCATAGTTTACATTATTGTTCACTCTTATTGCTATACATACTATGGGTTTAGAAAATGTATAGTGATGTGTATCCACCATTATAGTATAATACAGAATACGTTCACTACCCTAAAAATCTTCTGTGCTTTACCTGTTTATCTCAAAGTCCACTTTATCCACAACTGGCTACCACTGATATCTTTACTGTCTCTATAGTTTCATATTTTTCCAGAATGTCTTGTAGTTAGAATCATACAGTGTACATTATCTTCTTTCACTAAGTAAAATGCATTTAAGGTTCTCCCATGTATTTTCATGGCTTGATAGCTCATTTCTTCTGAGTACTGAAAATATTCCATTGTGTGAATGTACCACTGTTTAGCCATCCCCCTACTGAAATACATCTTGGTTGCTTCCAAGTTTTGACAAATTATTAATAAAGTTGCTATAAACACTTGTGTACAGATTTTGTGTGAACATAAATTTTCAACTCGTTTGGGCAAATACTAGGGAGTACAATTGCTGGATTTTATAATAAGTTCACTTTTCTAAAAATGTCTTCCAAAGTGGCTGTACCATTTTGCATTCCCACCAGCAACGAATGAGACTTCCTGTTGCTTCACATCCTCACTAGCATTTTCTGTTGTCAGTGTCCTGGAATTTGGCCATTCTGATACATGTGTAGTGGTATCTCATTTTTTTTTTTTTTTTTTTGCTGTATGTGGGCCTCTCACTGTTGTGGCCTCTCCCGTTGCGAAGCACAGGCTCCTGACGCGCTCCGCGGCATGTGGGATCTTCCCGGACCGGGGCACGAACCTGTGTCCCCTGCATCGGCAGGCGGACTCTCAACCACCGCGCCACCAGGGAAGCCCCGTATCTCATTTTTTTAACTTGCATTTCCCTGATGACATACTATATGAAGCATCTTTTCATATGCTTATTTTCCATCTGTATATCTTCTTTTGTGACATGTCTGTTAAGATATTTGGTCTATTGTTAATTGGGATGTTTATTTCCTTACTGTTAAATTTTGTGTTCTTTTTATATTTTGGATAAGAGAACTTCATCAAATGTGTCTTTTGCAAACAATTTTCTCCCAGCGTGTGGCTTGTTTTCTCATTCTCTTTATATTTTCTTTCACTGTGCAGAAGTTTTTAATTTTAATGAAGTCCAGCTAATCAATTATTTCTTTCATGGATCATGCCTTCAGTATTATATCTAAAAAGTAATTGCTATGCACAAGGTCATTCAGTTTTTCTCCAATGTCGCCTTTAAGGAGTTTAGAGTTTTGCATTTTATATTTATATCTACCATCCACTTTAAGTTAATTTTTGTGAAGAGTACAAGGTGCCTTTTTTTTTCATGTGGATGCCCAATTTTCCAGCACCATATATTGAAAATACTCTCTTTGCTTTATTGTATTACTTTTGTTACTTTGTCAAAGACCAGTGTATTTTTTTTTTTACTACATGTTGGTGTATTTCTGGGCCCTCTGCCCTGTTTCACTGATGTGTTTTCTACACTTTCACCAATACTACACTGTCTTGACCATTGCCACTTTACATAAGTCTTGAAGTAAGTCAGTTCTTCAACTTTGTTTTTCTCCTCCAATTTTGTGTTAGCTATTCAGGTTGTTTTTCCTCTCCATATAAACTTTATAATCAGTTAGTTGATACATAGAATACCTTCTTATTTTTATTGTGACTGCAGATAGCTGTCGTTTAGTATTTTTAGAACTCAATGCAATACCAAACAAAATGAAACAAAACCTTAGAACCTCAGAAAATAAATCAATGTCTTCATGAATTTGGAGGATAATATTTCCTGTATAAACAATCAAACAATTCTGTTTTATTATTCTAACTTAATTTTATTATGCCCAAGAGCAGGGTGCATTTAATGAAAGAAGTGACAGCTCACCCAGTAGAATCACCTGAAACTTGCTCCTAATGATAGTTTGCAATATATTGACCTCAATTATATGGGCAGCTTAGATCTATTACCTTTATAGGGTCTTGATTAATGTGTTCAACATTAAGTAAATTGAGTCTATATTATGTCTTGGGGCTAAAAACAAATTAAATAATGACCCTCCTTGGAGGAAGATTAAATATACTGGTGGTATAAGTTAAAACAATTAAGGGACTAATTAGAAAGCTTATTTTTATTTTTATAAGTTTATGTTTATTTATTTAATAAACATTTATTGAGTAACCACATTCAAGATATTCTACTAGGTATTGGGAATACAGCAGTAAATAGAGATAATATCTTTCCTATGAAGTAGCTTGTTTTCAAGATGGGTGACATAGCTAATAAGAAATTAAAAATTAATATTTTTGATATCTATTTGTAGACAAAAATGAATCAGGGTAAAGGGAATATAGAGTCATCTGGTAGCGCTATTTTTTAATGGTAGAATCAAGGAAGACTTCCCTGAAGAGGTGATGATTTTGAGCAATGTTCTGAATAACATATATGAACTGGAAGGATTTTTGCAAAGTTCTTGGAAGGAGAGTTCCATGTATAGGGAAAAAGGCAATCACAGAGGCAGAAGCATTTTTTATATGTTTAAGAAACAACAAGGAATTTGGTTGGCTTGAGTATAGTAAACCAGGGAGAAAGGATATTAGGAAGAAAATTAGAGAGTCATCTGTGAAACAGGTAAATGAGCACCTTTTAAGCCATAGAAAAGATTTTGAATTTACAGCACACTGGCTATGTACCTCAATATTTGGCATACATAAGCCTCTTGGCTGTGACCCTGTAGGATGAACACCTCTGAATCCATAGTTCTTCACGTCCTTTCAATTACTGAATATCATTTGCTCAATGAAGATTCTCTAGACCAAAAACATAATGTGACTCCAAACTTCAGTGGTGTTAAAACAATGTAGAGCATTTACTGCAGAGAAATATATAGTTTTCTCTAAATTTTTGAATGTTCTTTTATCTTGTAATTTACTGTGGCCATTCAGGAAATCCTATTTTTTCAAAAATGGAAGAAAGGTAAAAAATGTTGGAAGTGTAGAAATTGGATAAGTCTGAAAAATAGGAAAATTAAGGAATAGATTTGAGGAAGATTGGGAGGCTGGCTACAGTGGGTACAGCTGATGCCTAACTCCACTTGCTTCTATACACCGGAGTTCACCCTCATGTACAAAGCTGGTGGACATTTGCTTTGCTTGCTCATAGTTTCCCTTCTCAAGCACTCAAGTCTCTTTGCTGTTTCTTGACCCAAGGTCTTCCTCTGGTGCCATGGGAATTTGCTCAGTGCATGCAAGACTCCCTGATTTGATGAAAAATGAATGGCATAGAAGCAAGCAATAAGTACTGGAATCCCAAATATATACTCCTACTTTAACATCCTTTGGTAGGCTGATCTTGAGATGGTTTTACTTGGCTCCTTGGGGTCACCTACAGAATTCAGTCCCAGGGCCCCACAGTGGTAACCTGCTAAGTAGTAACCAATGACTGTATATCCTCCCTCCCTGTCACACTCTTCCTGATCTTCACTGGTTCTTCCTAAGGTCACATCCCATAAAAACCATCTTCATTCAATTAAGAAATTGGTCTCATGGTCTGTTTTTGAGAATTTTGTATGGTAAGTATGACTGCCTGAGAAAAGAACTGTTAGAAATCTTGGTACAAAAAAAAGGAGGAAAACTTTAAAGGAAATAATATTAATTAGTACAAAATAAATAAAGGACTTCAACAAATGAAAGAAATTTCCCTTATTATCCAATGTGGGAACAACAGTATTAAATTGTTTAAAATATTAATATCTTTGTCATATTTGATTTCTTCCTGGCTGTATAAGTATTATTAGATGTCTATTAATACATGCTTTATATTTGAAGCAGAGAGGTATATGTAGAAGATTCAATTAGTGATTTCATTATAGATATGGCCTCACTTGAAGGAGCATCTCTAGCCCTGGCTCTGGTAATCAGAGATCACAAACTCAATTATTCAGTTCTTACATACACTTAATTTCCCACTTGCTGCAGTGGAAAGTATATTTTCGAACACATCTGTGGAAAAACCTTGATGACAGAATAGAATAAGAAGATGCCAAAGCTTCTCTTTGTCAGTAGGAAACTGAATATTCAGAAAAAGAAATTTGAACCATATTTTCTTTGTGCCACCTTGTGAATGCTATTCCTTTTATGATTATATCTGAAGAATAATATGGTAGCATAAGTAAATGAATTATTAGTGATTTATTCACCAGCTTTTACTGATACAAGTTACTTTTTAATTTTGTATATTTTGTACATAACCAGCTGCTATTCAAATGTGAAGCTATTTTAATTTACAGTTCAGCTGTTTTTATGAGGTTGAAATCTTGCCATGCATAAGATATAAAAGCAAATATGATTCATCCCCCATATATATATACTGGATACTGTATTTTTGTTTAAATATTTTGTAGGTACTTTATTCTAGTCTATATCTCAGGTTTTCATTTTGCTAAATAATATCTCTGTTCTAAAATTATTTAAAAGTTTTGGCAAGCAAGTTCCATTACTCGGTTTGTGTTTTTAATCTTTAAATCCATCCAGTTAAAAGTATGTTCTATATTTTCTTCTACATTCATAGATTTTTAAATTCACATTTGTATCTTTATGTACATGAAAATTGTTTTCTTGATCATATTAAGTGAGAATCAATTTTATAGTTCTACATGTATAATTACTATAACATCAATAATTTAATTATTCATTAATCATTTCTTTCTATCACACTTAAAAAGCATCTATCAAACACTGCCTGCTCTGCCAGGCAATGTCATGAGCATAGAATTTAGAACAATGAACATGGTCCATGCTCCCTAGGAGTGTCATGGGGATGAGAGGACAGAGCTGTAATAACCTAGTTTCTCAGCCTGGACTTAGAGGAGAAACTAAATTAAAGCTTTAGCTCAATTGTTTTTAATTGTTTGTTGCCTTTTCTTAAAATGATACTAAATCTGGTTTATTGCAAGCTGCTTGAGGTGTGCTGGATGTTGGACTTGAACAGCACACTCAAACAAGAGTTCTCACTGATTTTCACAGCTCTGAAGGTGCAGAGAGGAGCCTTATGAGGTTAGAATTGAGAGATGCCTTTCTCTTCATCCTAACAGTATCTTCTAGGTGGACATTAGCCTGTACCTAAAGAGAGCTCAAAGAATCCTGGTACTCATGTAAGGCAAAAAGAGCCAAGAAGAGGGGCCTAATAAAAGCATCTAAGCATTTTTCTCTTTAGTGAATAAAGTAACTTGGGGTAGGCTACCCACTACCAGTTCCCTATCCTGTAATTCCTGATCTAATGCCAAACTCTGATGAAAAAACTATGCTGAATTTATAAAACATAGATACATATTAAAAAATTTTGTCTTGCATATCATCAAATAATGTTTTATGTTTATATGTAAAATTCTGTTAAAATAAATTTATGTTAGCTTTTAAAGAACATAGTGCAGTTATTTATTTTTTAATTTTATTTTATTCATTTTTTTATACAGCAGGGTCTTATTAGTTATCTATTTCATACATATTAGTGTGTATATGTCAGTCCCAAACTCTCATTTCATCCTACCACCACCATATCCCATGCTACCTGCCCTTGGTTTCCACATGTTTACTCTTTACATCTGTGTCTCTATTTCTTCTTGGCAAACGTGTTCATCTGTACCATTTTTCTAGATTCCACATATATGCATAAGCATACAATATTTGTTTTTCTTTTTCTGACTTACTCCACTCTGTATGACAGTCTCTAGGTCTCTACAAATGACCCAATTTTGTTCTTTTTATGGCTGAGTAATATTCAATTAAATATACGTACCACATCTTCTTTATCCATTAGTCTCTCCATGGGCATTTAGGTTGCTTCCATGACCTGGCTACTGTAAATAGTGCTGCAACAAATATTGGTGTGCATGTGTCTTTTTAAATTATGATTTTGTCTGGGTATATGCCCAGTAGTGGGATTGCTGGGTCATACAGTAATTCTATTTTTAGTTTTTTAAGGAACCTCCATACTGTTCTCCATAGTGGCTGTATCAGTTTACAGTCTCACCAACAGTGCAAGAGGGTTCCCTTTTCTCCACACCCTTTGCAGCATTTGTTGTTTGTAGATTTTCTGATGCCCATTCTAACCGATGTGAGGTGAAACCTCATTGTAGTTTTGATTTGCATTTCTCTAATAATTAGTGATGTTGAACAGCTTTCCATGTGCCTCTTGGCCATCTGTATGTTTTCTTTGGAGAAATGTCTATTTAGGTCTTCAGCCCATTTTTTTTTTTTAATATTGAACTGCATGAGCTATTTATATATTTTGGATATTAATCCTTTGTTGATTCATTTGCAAACATTTTCTTCTATTTTGAGGGTTGTCTTTTCATCTTGTTTATAGTTTCCTTTGCTGTGCAAAAGCTTTTAAGTTTCATTAGGTCCCATTTGTTTATTTTTGTTTTTATTACCATTACTCTCAGAGGTGGGTCAAAAAAACTCTTGCTGTGATTTATGTAAAGAGAGTTCTGCCTATGTTTTCCTCTAAGAGTTTTATAATGTCCAGTCTTACAGTTAGGTCTTTAATACATTTTGAGTTTATTTTTATGTATGGTGTTAGGGAGTGTTCTAATTTCATTCTTTTACATGTAGCTGTCCAGTTTTACCAGCACCACTTATTGAAGAGACTGTCTTTTCTCCAATGTATACTCTTGCCTCCTTTGTCAAAGATAAGGCGACCATATGTGTGTGGGTTTATCTCTGGGCATTCTATGCTGTTCTATTGATCTACATTTCTATTTCTGTGCCAGTACACTATTGTCTTGATTACTGTAGCTTTGTAGAATAGTCTGAAGTCAGGGAGCCTGATTCTTCCAGCTCCATTTTTCCCCTCCAGATTACTTTGGCTATTCGGGGTCTTTTTTATCTCCATGCAAATTTTAAGATTTTTTGTTCTAGGTCTGTAAAAAATGCCATTGATAACTTGATAGGGATTTCATTGAATCTGTAGATTGCTTTGGGTAGAATAATCATTTTCACAATATAGATTCTTCCAATCCAAGAACATGGTATATCTCTCCATCTGTTTGTGTCATCTTTGATTTCTTTCATTAGTGTCTTATAGTTTCCTGAGTACATGTCTTTTATCTCCTTAGGTAGGTTTATTCCTAGGTATTTTATTCTTTCAGTTACAATGATGAGTAGGATTGTTTCTTTAATTTCTCTTTGTGATTTTTTGTTGTTAGTATATAGGAATGCCAGAGATTTCTGTGCATTAATTTTGTATCTTGCAACTTTACCACATTTACTGATTGGCTCTAGTAGATTTCTGGTGGCATCTGTAGGATTATCTATGAATAGTATCATGTCATCTGCAAACAGTGACAGCTTTATTTCTTTGCCAATGTGTATTCTTTTAATTTCTTTTTCTTCTCTGATTGCCATCACTAGGACTTCCAAAACCATGTTGAATAGGAGTGGCACGAGTGGACATCCTTGTCTTGCTCCTGATCTTAGAGGAAATGCTTTCAGTTGTTCACCATTGAGAATGATGTTTTCTGTGGGTTTGTCATATATGGCCTTTATTATGTTGAGGTAGGTTCCCACTATGCCCACTTTCTGGAGAGTTTTTATCATAAATTGGTGTTGAACTTTGTCAAAATCTTTTTCTGCATCTATTGAGATGATCATATGGTTTTTATTATTCAATTTGTTAATATGGTGTAACACATTGATTGATTTGTGTATATTGAAGAATCCTTGTATTCCTGGGATAAACTCCACTTGATCATGGTATATGATCCTTTTAATGTGCTGTTGGATTCTGTTTGCTAGTATTTTGTTGAGGATTTTTGCATCTATGTTCATCAGTGATATTGGCCTGTTGATTTCTTTCTTTGTGACATCTTTGTCTGGTTTTGGTATCAGGGTGATGATGGCCTCGTAGAATGAGTTTGACAGTGCTGCTCCCTCTGCTATATTTTGGAAGAGTTTGAGAAGGATGGGTGTTAGCTCTTCTCTAAATGTTTGATAGAATTCATCTGTGAAGCCATCTGGTCGTGGACTTTTGTGTGGTGGAATATTTTTAATCACAGTTTCAACTTCATTACTTCTGATTTGTCTGTTCATATTTTCTATTTCTTTCTGGTTCAGTCTTGGAAAGCTATACTTGTCTAAGCATTTGTCCATTTCGTCCAGGTGGTCCATTTTATTGGCATAGAGTTGCTTGTAGCAGTCTCTTATGATGCTTTGTATTTCTGTGGTGTCCATTTTAACTTCTCCTTTTTCATTTCTAATTTTATTGACTTGAGTCCTCTCCATCTTATTCTTGATGAGTCTGGCTAAAAATGTCAATTTTGTTTATCTTCTCAAAGAACCAACTTTTAGTTTTACTGATCTTCGCTGTTGTTTTCTTTGTTTCTATTTCATTTATTTCTGCTCTGGTCTTTAATATTTCTTTCCTTCTGCTAATTTTGGGTTTTCTTTGTTCTTCCTTCTCTAATTCCTTTAGGCATAAGGTTAGATAGTTTATTTAAGATTTTTCTTGTTTCTTGAAATAGGATTGTATTGCTATAAACTTCCCTCTTAGAACTGCTTTTGCTGTATCCCATAGGTTTTGGAACATCATGTTTTCATTGTCATTTTTCTCTAGGTATTTTTTGATTCCCTCTTTGATTTCTCCAGTGATCTCTTGGTTATTTAGTAATGCATTGTCTAGCCTCCATGTGTTTGTGTTTTTTACGATTTTTTCCCTGTAATTTATTTCTAATCTCACACCATTGTGGTCGGAAAAGATGATTGATATGACTTCAATTTTCTTAAAATTACTGAGGCTTGATTTGTGACCCACGATGTGATCTATCCTGGATAATGATCCATGTGCAATTGAGAAGAACGTGTAATTTTCAGTTTTCAGATGGAATATCCTATAAATATTAGTTAAATCTATCTTGTCTATTGTGTCATTTTAAAGCTTGTGTTTCCTTATTAATTTTCTGTCTGGAAGATCTGTCCATTGGTGGAACTGAGGTGTTAAAATCCCTACTATTTTTGTGTTATGTCAATTTCCTCTTTTATATCTGTTCACAACTGCCTTATGTATTGAGGTGCTCCTATGTTGGGTGCATAAATATTTATAACTGTTTTATCTTATTCTTGGATTGATCCCTTGATCATTATGTGGTGTCCTTCCTTATCTCTTGTAACATTCTTTATTTTAAAGTCTATTTTATCTGATGTGAGTATTGCTACTCCAGCTTTCTTTTTATTTCCATTTGCATGGAATATCTTTTTCCATCCTCTCACTTTCAAGCTGTATGTGTCCCTAGGTCTGAAGTGGGTCTTTTGTAGACAGAATATATATGGGTCTTTTTTTTTTGTATCCATACTGTAAGCCCGTGTCTTTTCATTGGAGCATTTAATCCATTCACATATAAGGTAATTATCAATATTTATGTTCCTATTACCATTTTCTGAATTGTTTTATATTTGATTTTGTAGGTCCTTTTCTTCTCTTGTGTTTCCCACTTAGAGAAGTTCCTTTAGCATTTGTTGTAGAGCTGGTTTGGTGGTGCTGAATTCTCTTAGCTTTTGTTTATCCGTATAGCTTTTGATTTCTCTGTTGAATCTGAATGGGATCCTTGCTGGGTAGTGTAATCTTAGTTGTAGTTTTTTCTCTTTCATCATTTTAAATATATTGGTCCACTACCTTCTGGCTTGTAGAGTTTCTGCTAAGAAATCAGCTGTAACCTTATGGGAGTTCCCTTGTATGTTATTTGTTGTTTTTCCCTTGTTGCTTTTAATATTTTTTCTTTGTCTTTAATTTTTGTCAATTTGATTACTATGTGTCTTGGTGTGTTTCTCCTTTGGTTCATCCTGCCTGAGCCTCTCTACACTTCTTGGACTTGGGTGGCCATTTCCTTTCCCATGTAAGGGAAGTTTTCAACTATAATCTCTTCAAATATTTTCTTGGGTCATTTCTCTCTCTCTTCTCCTCTGGGACCCCTATAATGTGAATGTTGGTGCTTTTAATGTTTATCCAGAGGTATCTTAGGCTGTCTTCATTTCTTCTCATTGTTTTTTCTTTACTCTGTTCCGTGGCTGTGAATTCCACCATTCTGTCTTTCAGGTCACTTATCCATTCTTCTGCCTGTTATTCTGCTATTGCTTCCTTCTAGTGTACTTTTCATTTCAGTTATTATATTGTTCATCTCTGTTTGTTTGTTCTTTAATCCTTCTAGGTGTTTGTTCTTTAATTCTTCTACATCTTTGTTAAACATTTCTTGCTTCTTCTTTATCTTTGCTTCCATTCTTTTTCTGAGGACCTGGATCATCTTCACCATCATTATTCTGAATTCTTTTTCTGGAAGGCTCCTATCTCCACTTCATTTAGTTGTTTTTCTGGGGTTTTATCTTGTTCCTTCATCTGATACATAGTCCTCTGCCTTTTCATTTTGTCTGTCTTTCTGTGAATGTGGTTTTCATTCCACAATCTGCAGGACTGTAGTTCTTCTTGCTTCTGCTGTCTGCCTTCTGGTGGATGAGGCTATCTAATAGGTTTTTGCAAGCTTCCTGATGGGAGGGACTGGTGGTGGGTAAAACTGGGTGTTGCTCTGGTGGGCAGAGAGCAGTAAAACTTTAATCTGCTTGTCTGCTGATTGTTGGGGCTGAGTTCCTTCCCTGTTGGTAGTTTGGCCTTGGGCAACCCAGCACTGGAGCTTACCAACTCTTTAGTGGGACTAATGGCTGACTCTGGGAGGGCTCATGCCTAGGAATACTTCCCACAACTCTGGCTGCCAGTGTCTTTGTACCTGCAGTGAGCCACAGCCACCCCCAACCTCTGCAGGAGACTCTCAACACTAACAAGTAGGTCTGGCTCAGTCTCCTATAGGGTCACTGCTCCACCCCTGGGTCCTGATGTGCACACTACTTTGTGTGTGCTCTCCAAGAGTGGAGTCTCTGTTTCCCCCAGTCCTGTTGAAGTCCTGCAACCAAATCCCACTAACCTTCAAAGTCTGATTCTCTGGGAATTCCTCCTCCCATTGTCAGATCCCCAGTTTGGGAAGCCTGACGTGGGGCTCATAACTTTCACTCCAGTGGGTGGACTTTTGTGATATAATTGTTCTCCAGTTTGTGCATCACCCACCCAGTGGTTGGGATTTGAGTTTTTTGTGATTGCGACCCTCCTACCGTCTCATTGCAGCTTCTCCTTTATCTTTGGATGTGGGGTAAATTTTTGGTGAGTTCCAGTGTCTTCCTGTCGATGATTGTTCAGCAGTTAGTTATGATTTTGGTGCTCTCACAAGAGGGAATGCCATAGTGCAGTTATTAATATGATTATAAGAACATGTGTGAGGAAACAAGTACTTTTGTTCCACACCAGGAAGTGATACCAAACCTTTCTCGTAAGACATTATTCCTAGTTTCTCTACTGGCTGGCCAATAGTTCTATGTTTATAGATTATTTTCTTCTAATCTTCCAGCATTTTATGTGTCACCTAAGCTAAAACTTGTATGCTACTTCCATTTAGGACAAGAAATTACAAGTTGTGTTGTTTTCTAAATCACCAGTGCCCTGATTCAGCTTTCAAATATACTGCCTTTCCCATGTGAGAGTGATATTCTTTCCTCACAGTGAGCAGTGCATGCACTTTCACTTGTATATCAATAACATCATAGTTTGGGCTCAGCTTTTTTTTTTTTCTTTTTAATTTTATTTATTTATTTTTGTCTGTGTTGGGTCTTTGTTGCATGTGGGCTTTTCTCTAGCTGCAATGAGTGGGGGCTAGTCTTTGTTGCAATGTGCAGGCTTCTCATTGTGGTGGCTTCTCTTGTTTGCAGGGCATGGGCTCCAGTAGCTGTGGCTCTCGGGCTCTAGAGCGCTGGCTCAGTAGTTGTGGTTCATGGGCTTAGTTGCTCTGTGGCATGTGGGGTCTTCCCGGGCCAGGACTCAAACCTATGTCCCCTGCATTGTCAGGCAGGTTCCCAACCCCTGCACCATCAGAGAAGCCTTGGGCCCAGCTTTTAAGGCTCAAGTACTTAAATGCCTCTTCTAACAAAGTTGCAAATATTCAGGATGTCAGATCAAGGTTATCAGCGAGGTTTGTGGCCAGAGAAGCAGAACAACTAACAGGATGAACCGATGACCCTGGTTCATGAGTATTAGGTCTAAATTAATGAGCTAACTTGCCAGAACTATCTATCAACTACTCAAGAAAAAAAAAATAAAACTTTTGTCAAGAATATAGGTGTTCTTTTTTTTTTTTATCTTCAGTTTTCTTACAAAAAGAGAGCTGATGTTCCTATGCTCCTATGTTCCAACACATAAAGTAATTTCCAGACAGTAATGAGGATTTCAGAAAAGTTCATAAAACCTCCATAGTATGTAAGACTAGAATCAGTGCATGCATAAGAATAAATGTTACCTTTTTCAATAAACCAATTTTCATTATCTAGTTCTTCCATTGAGTCTATAAGAAAAAATCACTTGTTAAAATACTTAATGCCTAAGATATTAGAGAGAGTGAATTAATCTGACATTTATGGTCTAGTTTCCATAGTTTAATTTCTTCTTGGTTTTATTGAACTGACTGAATTGTGACTCCTGGGTTATTGAACTTTGATGCTTTCTCATCAATATGTATAGGGCTATAAAACTGTGGTGAGAATTAGAGAGCAGCATTCAGCAATAATGGGGAAATCTTAATATTTTGACAGATAAGTTTGATTCATGGTGTTGCATAGATACTCTATAATGTTTTTAAATTGATAAAGTAGATATATACACATCAAGTCTACACACACTGAATTTCAGACTTAAATCTCTAAGTAATATTATAGGCATGCAATAAGAGCTCTATTTTATAAGGGACGGAAAACCCAGAAATATTGGGAGTAGGAGGAATTTTTTGAAATCACATAATTGTTTTGTTAGAGCTAGAGATAGAACCTTAGATCAGAAACTGTAAAATCCTATTCATCATCCAAAGAAACTTATTCCTGAATTGGTTGTGCTGCCCAAAATATGTTCTGGACAAATACAATTTCTACAGATAGGTTCTGTGTTCAATTAAGTTGGTGAGACACCACCCCCACTCCATGCTATACTCCCTTCTTTGAAATTCATAGTTCCTCTTTGTATAGAAATGGTTTGGATAATTTTGTAATAAAGAATCTTTATACACATTTTTCTAGGCATATTTTTAATTTATTGTAAAATTAGTTGATAAGAAAGGGGGCAATGGTGTATCTGACAACAGCAAGTGAAGTGGGAAGGAAGTGCATCTAGAAAAAGACCTAAGTGCTCATCCTTTATTGAGTATGATTTTCCAGATTTAGTCTCTTTGTCTAACTCAAACTTGGATGACATGAAGCCCCATCACCTTTATTGACAGAAATTAAGTTATACACTCACTGTTTCTGAAACACAGTTTTAGAAAAAAAATGATTCTGCAGATTCTTGTTGCTTTGCCTCCTTGACTTGCCCGCTCATGACTCCTGCTCCTGCTAATAACCATTGTGAGGCAGATTGTACGCCACACACTACAATCAGTGCCTAGCTCCTGCCGCTGCTTCTTCAACTCCCTCACAAAGAAGGAATAGTTCTCTCTCTTCTTAATTATCCTCAGAAAACTCAGATAGGGCTGTTGCTCTTAAGAAGACTGTATCTCACCTAGGTAAACTATGTCTGCATAAGGCTCTGTCTCCACTACTGGAAAACTGGGAAACCCTGAACTGAAGTCAGTTAATTTCCAGACCAACAGAGAAAAGAAAGCTCTTTCCTCAAAGTGTTTCAAGATCCATCTCCTTAGTCCTTATTCTCTGCCCCAGGACTTAACCCCTTTCTGGATGAATGACATTTTTGATATAGAGTCATTTTTCAGAAACATCCTAAACAAGGTTCAAATATTCCTATTTACTAACATCTGGAATCAAAATGGCATGGTGTTTTTTCTTACTTGTAATCACAGGTTACATAATAGATGTGCTCACATGTTTTTCCTACCAGGAAATGTATCCCCTTATTTTCCACATGCTTAATTCATATGTATCCATCAAAACCAAATTCATCTTCTACCTCCTTTACTAGTTTATGAAGATTTCCACAATTCTCCTTCCAATAGAAGCAATCTGGCTTGCACCCTAAAATACACACATATACAGCACATATACCACTATATTTATATAGTTTTTATTGCTGTTTTTATTGATCTTGTGTTATAATTAATTAATGTTATATAGATTTTGCTACCTACATGACAGTTAGCATGGGGACCATGACTTTGTAATAAAAGTAAAAAACACAGATAATGTCATTAAATAAATCTGGAAAAAAAATCTGCCTCCAAATCTATGCAGTTATAAGACTTTGGAATTATTTTTCAACAGTTTTCTATTCAAAGATACTCAAAACAGATAAAATAGGAAAAGCTAATCTATACACTTGTTTTGGACTTAACTACAAGTCCTAGAAAGCAAAAATCCAGAAATATCTTTAAATGAGAAAACTAGTTACCACTTTCAACTTTGTGGCATTATTTTTTCTGATTGTTTTGATCATACAGACATCTCAACAAAAATACTTTTTTCCCAAAATTTGCAAAAAAAAATTACCTTGAAAAATAAGTATTTTCTGGCACTGATATTTCATTTCCTGATTTAAAAAATTGGGTATTAATATGTGCCCACAAAATTTTGTAAGAAATATATATGCTTATGAGTACATATGTAAGATTGTGTATATACACATGCACACACACTACAGAGCACTAAGAGTGCACGATATTATAGTGTTTCCTCACAATTTTCCACATGATATGTAAGAAACAGTCTTCCCTACAATGGAAAATCAGGAAATGTTTTGACTGAATGACTATTCTTTTCTCCCCTAGATATTAGGATGAGTAAAAAACTATCTATATTACCATCTTTATCACCAATTACATGCATTTATAAGATGGATTACTCGGGTTCATAAGATTAATATTTAATTTGTAACTATGTGAGGCTCAGACAATGTAGGGAGAAAATCATTGACTTGCCTCCTGTACCCCACACTTCCATTAACTTAACTAACCAGACCAGAATGCACACAGTGCATTTATTCAGGGAGTTCACATTTATTGCAACTTAGCTCAGAGCACCTATGTATCAAAAAGCAAAACAAAATCCTAATTTCAAAGATTTTACAGAAGACAGTGCTGTCTACACAGGCTTGATTAACTGTAACACAACTGAGTTTATCTTTTTGTTTTCTAAAAAGCAATGTTTATTTAGCAGCATAATTTATTTTCTTGTTTCAAGATTTACATTGCAGGACATTTCATGTGAGAGTTAGTACATCTTTGGGAAGTATACTGTGGATACAGGGAATAATCTGTCAAAAGTTATTTGGTTGTTAAACTGACTAAATAACATTTATTTTTAATACTGATGTGACTGGTGTTTCTAAATCTTAAGGGTTTTTTCTTTAAAAAATAATTTAATTTAGATGAATTTATATAGCAGCAAGAATACACAAAAGATGAATATTTGAAATGCCACATCAAACTTACTTCTAGGCAAAATACTGAATGAAAAAACACTAACCAAACCTTCTTTAATCCAACAGTTTCATTGCCTGGATGATGGCTACCTCATGCTCTGGTGCAAACCCAAATTTTGTTTTATTTCTAGTTGGTCTTTCGTCTCCTTACTAATCAAGAAAAGAAAAGAAAAGACATAGCAAAACACACTAAAAGATCTCCAGTGCCTTCTCTTGAAAGTCAAACTTCTCTTTGACAACACCCATCTTTAAACCATGTACATATATGTATTTTTGCTAGCAAATGTGCCCACTCTCACACATTCTTTTATAATCATATATATATATAATACTATACATATATAATATATTATAATATATATTTCTAATATATATTACATATTTATAATCTTATGTATTATAAATGTATGATATATATTATAATATATAGATATTCCTCTCAGCTACAGTTAAGAGCAATGGAGGTCATGGTGGTGATAACAACTGGTACTAACTCTATCTCAGGCACTCTGCTTTGTATTTTACCTGTCTTACATTACTTATTCTGCAAAATCATCCTGTAAGTTAGGTATACTATTGTGTATCATGCAAATGAAGAACTGAGTGTCATAGAACTCATGAAAAACGGACAGTCAAAATATTAACATGTGATATGCCTGAAACCCAAACTCACATCCAAAGCCAATGGTTTCCCCAAGTCACAAATCTGTTGAATTAAATTTGGAAACTGTAACAGTGCCACTGAAGTTTAAACTAGGGTTGAAGCAAGGTGAAAGAGTAGGCAAAGTCATATGCTTATTTAGGGGTCAAACTAATTTAAAATATTGTGATTTAATAAAGTGCAAATCCAATTAACTGAACTAAAAAAACTACAAAATTAATAGTGTGGATGACAATGGCACAAAAATATGAGTTTAATATATTCCCAAGTCACTCCACAGGATGGTTATAGCCACATCTAACATGTTTAATTTGTACACAGATCATAGACAGATGTATTTAATCTCAATGTATGTGTCTTCCTCTCGCAATTGTCTTGTAACATCTTATAGAATTACTCTGATATTGTAGAAGATGATTCATACAGTTTAAAGATATTTGGTAGTCACTTATCTCTATGTGAGTGTGCACCAATGAATTGATGCATTAAAATTAATACCTATAAATAAGAGAAATACTTATATCTTCTTAGTAGGGATGTTCACGTTTGCATACACAGCCTTACCTAAATTCCACCCAAGTAACACATCTGAACATATTTTTAGATGGTCAGATGTAAGATGTTTCTTGAAACTTATTAAACTATTTCCTCAGTTTTTTACCTCACACTATATCTTAAACAATCTACATTAGAGGCACTTATTATTATTTTATAAAATATAATGATATTTGGGATACTTATAATATCCTTTATGCAGGCATAGTTTAAAATAATATTCCAAATCATTTTATGGAATATTTATAATATTCTTATTTTACAGAATATACAGAAGATCACCAAGTAAACTTAGGACTTAGGTGGTTAGATCTCATTGAGACAAAGTTCACTAAAGTAGTTCTAAGTTCTAAAGTGAAATAAATAAATAAAGGCACAGCTTAAAGCAACATTTAAAAAATTACCATTTTGAGGTATAACTTAAATGAAACAAATTTCATCCATTTTACCTATACAGTTTTATATATACATACTTAATATATACATACATATATATACATATATGTAGGACATACTTCATACTTTATATACATATGTATACATATGTACATACATATATACATATACATATGTATACTTCATATACATACATATATACATATATGTAGGACATACATCATACTTTATATATACATACATATATATACATATATGTAGGACAACTACATATAATATTATAACTATAAACATAACAAAAATATAAAATATTACTGTCTCCCCAAAAGTTCTGTTTGGTCTCTTCCCAGTCCATCCTTGCTTTTCAGTAGCCGAGGCAACCAAATAGCTACTTTTTCTAACAAAAAGGATAATATTTATATTTTCTAGAGTTTGACATAATTGGAACTATAAACTATATTCTCTTTGTTTTCTTTATTTTTTTCCTTGATCCATGTTATAATAATATATGAGTGGTTTGTTCTCTATTATTATGGAGTAATTGAGTAATATTTTATTTACAGTTTCTTCAAAAGCTAAAATATAACTACTATCTGACTCATCCACTCTACTCCAAAGAATTTATGTGAGAGAAAGGAAAGCATATATCCAAATAAAAACTTATTTTCAAGTTATTGTTCATATCAGCCTTATGTTTTAACATGATAAAGTATAATATTTAATAGCATGGAAATATTTACATTACACTATTAGCTAGAAAATATGTATTAATACAGTGGGCCAGTGTAGTAAATATATATAATTTCCTCCATCCCACTCACAAGCAGGACAGTGGGAACAGACATCTCCTCCTTCTCCCTTTCACCATGAATCTGGGACATATATATTTCAATTATAAAATTGTATATATTTATAAACAGTTGTCCCTCAGTATCCATGAGGCATTGGTTCCAGGACTCCCCACAGATACCAAAATCCTCAGGCACTCAAGTCCCTTATATAAAAAGGTTTAATGTTTGCATATAACCTACATGATACTCCCATGTATGTTTTTTCCAGTTTTAATGACATATAATTGACAAAAACAGCACTGCATAAGTTTAAGATGTACACCCTAATAATCTGATTTACAGACATCATGAAATTGATTACCACAATAAGTTTAGTGAACATCATCATCTCATATAGATATAAAATTAAAGAGATAGAAAACTATTTTCCTTGTGAAAACTCTTAGGATTTATTCTCTTAACAGATTTTATATATAATGTACAGCAGTGTTAATTATATTATCATGTTGTACATTACATCCCTAGTACTTACTTATCTTACAACCGGAAGTTTGTACTTTTTGACTACCTTCATCCAATTCTCACTTCCCCTACCCCCATCACTAGTAATCACAAATGTGATACCTTTTTTTATGAGCTTATTTGTTTGTTTGTTTTTGAAATATATTTGACCTACAACACTATATTAGTTCCTGATGCAAAATATAGTGATTTGATATTTCTGTACATTACAAAATGACCACAACACCAATCTAGTTACAATTTACAACTGTACAAAAATATTACATTATTATTTACTATATTTCCTACTCAGTACCTTTCTTACCAATGACTCATTTTATTCTGTAACTGGAAGTTTGTACCTCTCAATCTCCCTCACCAATTTCTCTGATATACTTACCCAACTCCCTCTGGCAACCACCTGTTTTCTTTCTGTAAATATGACTCTGTTTCTGTCTTGTTTTGCTTGTTCATTTGTTTTGTTTTTTGGATTCTAATTATAAGAGAAATCATACTTTTCTTTGTGTTCCTGACTTATTTCAATTAGTATAACACCCTCTAGGTCCATCTGATATTGTCCTCAATGGAAATGGAAATATTTCATTCATTTTATGATTGAATAAAATTCCATTTATGAATATATATATATATATAAAATGGTGGTATAAATATGCATCTGTGTGTATATATAGATATAGATATAGATAGATAGATAGATACCACTTCTTTAACCACTTCTTTAACCATCCATCTATAGATGGACACTTAGGTTGCTCCCATATTTTAGCTGTTGTAAATATTCCTACAGTGAACATAGGGGTGAATATATGTTTTCTAATTAGTGTTTTAATTTTCTTGGGCTACATACATACCCAGGAGTAGAATTATTGGATCAAAAGGTTGTTCTACTTTTAGTTTTTTGAGAAACCCCTATACTATTTTCCACTGTGGCTGCATCAATTTACATTTCCACCAGCAGTGCAAGAGGGTTCCCTTTTCTCCACATCCTAGACAGTACTTGTTATTTGCTATCATTTTGATAACAGCCGTTCTGAAAGGTGTGAGGTAATATTTCTTTGTGGTTTTGATTTGTATTTCCCTGATTATTTCCCTGATGATTAGTGATTTTGAGCATCTTTTCATGTGCCTGTTGATCTTCTTTAGGTATATCTGTACAATGGAATAAAAGTCAGCACAAAAAGAACGTACTATGGATAATACAGAACAAGGTGGATAAACAGTTTAGTTAACATGCAAACAACTTCCCTGAATAGAATCTGTAATAGATACACACTTACCTTTAACTGGTGATTATTTTATTTGAGGCTTAAACATATTAGTTCAAAGATTTATCTCTTTTATTAATAACCATGGAAATATGTCCATATATTATTTAAATTCTCAAAACTACTAATTGAGCATAAGGAAAAAAATGCTACACTGGAACTGGATTCAGTGCACTGAAAACAGACCAGTCTCAGTTTCTTACACAAAACAAATTGGAAAAGGTAATCTGATATATACTTATTAAAACATCTGCTTTGGCATCATCTAATATCTCATTGTATGTTAGAATATCTCTATATTATTATTGAAGATATCTAGGATTGTGTTTATCCTATGCTATGAAAGAAAATGCACAATGCTTAGTGGAAGCTTGAGATTAAGACAATGAATATATATGGCAACATCTTCTTGCCAAGAGAAAAATGGAATACTGGAACAAGGGTCAACTTATATCACATTGTTCACAGAGTCACAATCTTAGTTCAAAGCATTAATGAGTCCTTTGCTCATTTCAGCATGGTTTTGTTTCTTTCATCTTTACTTTGGTTGTTCCCTTGGTTAATTAGGTTTTACCATCATTTTCTTTTCAGGAAAGCCAAATAGATTCTGTATTCTTTTCATTGCTTGTAGTATGTAAGATCAATTTTACTTTTACAAATTATAGCTGGATTGGGAAAGATGGAAGAAAGTATGATGAATATATATATATATATATATACTAGGACAGCCTCTACAATTCAGTGAATACATGCAGTAAGTGTCCTTGAACTTTTTGACATCTGGCACCATGTGTACTTAATATAAATAAGAAATCTAGTTAATATAATTTTGAACATGTACTTTCTTGATAAATTAATGCAGTGTTTGCATGTGCACACACACATAGAGCTCTTTCATGCAAATGTAATAAGATCTCTAATGGATAGTGTTTTTAAGCAAAGAAATTTGGGACAGAGTGATATTTCTGTATTTTCCTGTTAAGACGCACAGATATGGTAACATATGTATATGTATAACTGATTCACATTGTTATAAAGCAGAAACTAACACACCATTGTAAAGCAATTATACTCCAATAGAGATATTAAAAAAACAACAAAAGCCACTGCATCTCAGAAACAATGAGACCATATCCAATTAAAATTTAATTCTACAACATTGTTAACTTAAGGGTTATTTAAATAATAGCTTTAGACATCCATAAATAATTCATTTGTTGCTAATTAGAAGCTTCTATATTACCTCCTCAACTTCTGTTTAATGAGCATCCTCAGATCTTTAGGAAAATTTGAAATTGTAGACTTAGTGGCGGGATAAAAGGTAGGCAACTACTGAGACTTGTTTAAGCAGACACTAAAGTTTCTTGAAATAATACTGTTTTGACAAAATAAAAATATTTATTCTTTTGCCAATTATAAGAATAGTATGTATATTACAATAAATCTCTCGTTCCTTTCTTATTTCTAAGAGGGTCAATCTTGCACTGGAACAATCTGTGAGATTCTGGTAGGTCTATAAACTCTTTAGCCAAAACAGGATGGTCATAACTAGGGTAGATGATTTGCATAGAGAGGAGTTGTTAATTAATGTGTTATTCTGTAACATTTAACATTTTATCATCTGAGCTAAGAAAGGGAATCTGAAAATGACTTTAACATTACACTTCTTTTTATATTAATGACATTAATGAGCCACTGTACAAATTAGATGAATATGAGTTGCATGGAGTCAACATTTTGGTAGCCCTCCTAGGGATCAGTGATCCACTCACCTGTGTGAGGCATTAACCAAAGAGTCAAATCATATCCCTGATAAGGTGTCAATTTACTGGTATATAATTGGTACTTTCAGAGAAAAGCCTGCTATAGAGACATTATTTATCTAATTGAGTAATTGAACTGAGAATACTATACCAGAAATTTGGAAGCTTATTCCAACCAAGAAATGCCATAGAGAAAATGCATAAACTCATTATTTGTCTCTCATATCACTTCTAAATGTGTGGTAAAGAGAGTAAATCCAACAGGTATTTGAAAAGGCAAAAAAAAATCTTTACAGGCAGTGGTCTGGAGAAGATATTGTTACCTATGAGACTTAAAGGTTTCAGAGGGTTTCAATATGTGGAAAAGATGGAAACTGCCCTTTAGATAATGTAGGGCTCTGAATCCTTTCTTCAGCAAAGGCTAGTTTTGTTGCTGATGTGTTAATTTTCATCTGTCTATCTGATATTCAGTTTAAACATCTCTAAAATTAAAACATTTTCTACTGCAATTAGGGTTTTTTTTGGTGAAAACTAAATTTTCACAAATATAGAATGAATGCATATATAATGCTAGGCAAATATATTTTAAAAACAATAACTAGAGGTAAAAAAAAAAAAGCCCTAAATCCATAGTTTTGGATTCAAAGCTTTCAGAGGTACTGCTCTTGTCTTCTTTTCTGTTTGACACTACAAATACCTCGGTGAACCAGACATGGACAACCAACCAATAACATGCAAGTACAATAGGATCTACATTTTAACACATATAGTCTCCTTTTCATGATACTGCCTGCAAAATTAAAGAAGGCTCTGATTTTTTTTTTACAGAGAGTATCCATCAGAAGGGAGTGGTCTATGAAAATGATGAATACGTACATTCACATATGTTAGTTACTAATATATCAATGATCCCAGAGTCATAAAGTATCTTCATTCATTGCTTTACTCTTGGTTTGCTGTCACTCTCTTCAATGCTATTTTTACCATTGCTCCTTGTGTTCATATACACCTAGATGATCCTTTCACTTCCCTGACCCTTCAATGTCTTGACTCCCTTTCTTTCAACGATTCATTGTCAATTTTCCTCCAATCATTCAATACCATGATTATACTCTAGATTCTGGTCATTATCACTAATTAAAACCCTCCAAATCTCAATTTTAAGCAACGCATGCCATTACTACCTCTACCATCATCTATTTTTCAGCTGAATCCCTCTAGTACACTAGCTTAAATAATATTAAGATTCCACAAACCTATAGTCCCTCAGTCTTTCACTTTTTCAGATTTGTTTCTCCTTCATGTTCTTACCTCCTTCCTTACTCACTGCAAATTCCATGACCTGTTATTATAATCCCACTCTGACACACACCTTATGCTTTCTTTCTTTTTTCTAATTTTGTTGTCATTACATGAGGAGGGCAATCCTGGATTCCACCTTTTCATCTCCTCTCCACATGAACCTGCACGGTTTATCATAGCGTGAGAAAAACACCACTCAATACTCTCACCAATAGCTATAAATTAATGATTGCTAGTGTTGTCAGGGGGCCCTGTGTACTATGCAACAATTATAAAATTACTTTTACCCATACTTTACTTTCATTTATTTTCCTAGAAGAATATTTCAAACTTTTCCCTCTTTCCTCAAACCTCTAACACCACATCTCCCGTCTTCTGGTCTTGCTTTTTTGGTGGGAAGATTGACACAATCAGATGCAAACAGCCATAACTCCCAGCATCACACACACCTCCATCTGTGCCTTTATAGCCTATCCTCTCCCTAACCTTAGAATGGAGATATGTTAATGAATATAATGAACGAAGTCATAGTCCCCCTGGATCTTATACTCATTTATCAAGAAATAAATTTAAAAAAAAAAGAGATACAAATGGACTTATTTACAAAACAGAAATAGAACCACAGATGTAGAAAATAAACTTATGGTTACCAAAGGGAAAGGAGTTGGAGAGAAATAAATTAGGAGTTTGGGATTAACATATACATACTACTATGTATGAAACAGATAACCAACAAGGATCTACTGTATAACACAGAGAACTATACTCAAATATTTTATAATAACTTATAAGGGAAAATAATCTGAAAAAGAATATATATATATATATATATAGCTGAATCACTAGGCTGTACACCTGAAACTAACAAAACATTGTAAATCAACTATACTTCAAATAAATAAATAAATAAATAAGAAAGAACTAAACTAGCCTTTTGTACAATTAAAAAGTCCACAATGTCAAAAAAAAACAGAAAGAAATTTTCAAGTAGAGATAGATACTGTAAAATCATGAATAGAATTATAGGTTTGTATCCTTTTAAATAATGAAAATAATAATTTAAAGGTCAAAAATTCTTGCAAATCATGGAAATTCATAGCAAGTAAATGGATAGCAAACAGCCTATAGGAGGTAATATCCATGCGAACTGTTAGCCCTGATGAATCCTGTTACTTCTTCAAAAGAATCATGTCTCCATATTATTTGTTGATTATTCCACCCTCCAGTTAGTTTTCATCCCTCTTGCTTTTGTTGATTTTACTATCTGTTTGACTCCACTAACACATGTGGTCAGATATTTTTAAGTCATATAATGTGTATAAATGTTATATTTGCTCAAGAAAAACCATAAACATCTAAAATGTAATTACTGATTTTCTCCCATAATATGTAGCCTAGGCTCCTGCAGATAACAGAGGCATAACCAATAACAGTTTTAACTCAATTCATGAATAATTAGAATCAGGAATAAGTTTGTAGTAGATCATAATGATTAGGGTTCCATCGAGGTAGCAGAAATAATAGAAGGTAATAGAATAAGGGACTTATAGAGATTTTACATCATACAATTGTGGAAAATGATTAAACAGTTTATGTCCAGAGATTCCTACTGTATTTCATCCTGAACCTGAAGTCTGCAGAGCAGGCAGTGGGAAAGGAAAAATGGATGTGAAATGAGTGAGAGAATTAGAAAACTGGAATCCACGATGAACGGAACTCTTTAGGTCTGTCTCTATTTCCAAGCCTCCAACTTTGATGACACAGTTCATTTACAGGAGAAGTATGTGACTTTTTCTGAGTTAAACACGTACATGCTCCATGTGATAGGAAAAAAATGACAAACGAGTTTCAACCTTTTCTGGAAAAACTGCATGCTTGGCTTCTGCCTAATAGCAACCAGGTGTTGCAACAACGTCTGACCTTACACTGACCTTCCAAAGAGAACCATGGCTGCTGCTTCAGCATAAAAAAGTCTTGTAATAATTTCCCTTTTGGCCAAATCTAGCCTAGAAACAAATGAGAAGAACTGTATGGAAACATAGTTTCAGGTTAGGGAGGTTGATAAGTATAAATCCATCATAGTTTGTAACTGGTTAACTTGGCACGTACACCTCTTTTACCCATGTTACTTCCAAATAGTCAATAGGAAAATCATACTATCACCTAACACTATATCATTAACACTTTGTATAATTAAACCTATACTAACCCTTCTCACAAAAAAGGACAAAGTATCTCTGTATCCGTATATGAGTGCTAACAATTTTTCTTCTCCCTAACCTGCCCTTTGTAACTGAAATACTGATATAACAAGATTAACTACTAATAACACATCTTATATCAGATTGAAGAGGGATGGGAAAAGGGAAGGAAATAAAAGATAAATATATGCACAAATGTATTCACTTGAAATATGAAAAATTCTTAAAGATTTTAGTCCTTATTTCTACAGCTGTTTATGTTGTTGTAGTGGTAATTTACATAAATATCTTATTCAACTATTCATTCTATATTCCTTTTGCCCTCTATAAAAGGAATTTTCTTACCCAGTGAGGTGATCTAATTTTTTTATTTCTTTATAGATATGGGCTATTAGTAACCTTGCTTGTATTTCTTTATTCTAGTTTTCCATTGACTTTAATCACAGTACAGGGACATACTAAGAAACATTCCAGGAACTCTTCTACATTCCAGAAGTGCTTCTCTTTACTCGAAATGTGTTGCTATACCTGATTTCCTCTTGGTAATCAGAATCAATCACCTATACTACAGGAATAAACTTCATCTTTGTCTCTTGCTCCACTGGGATGAAGTGGTCCAAAGTGGCCAAGGGATCATTCTGACTTTCATCCTTAACTTCCAGTGCAACCATTGTGGTTCCCCATGGTGAAAACATTCCTCCCTTGGGAACTAAGATTTCTAAACCAGTATAGCCCAAGTAGAGGGGAGGAGGAATTTTTTTCTAAGGGTAACAGTGAAATAACATTTTCCCATTTCTTTTTCTTGATTCCTGGATCCATGAATCCTATCTATAGGAGATATGACTTCTTAATAATGGTTAAATTAGATCAACTACAACCCTACAAGGTGTCATAACTAAATCTGTAAATGGTCATTTCTCTTCATCAGATCACTGATTTAAGGTGATGGATAGTATGATGAGACCAGTGAGTTTGATGACCTTGATCTCATTGTTTCACTTCATTTGCAGTAAAATGTGTTATTTGGGCAGAAGAAATGCTGTGTGGAATGCCATGATTGTGAATGTATTCCTTATCTATTGTTATGTAACAAATTGTGATCAAGTTAGTGAGTCAAAATGACAATGTATTATTTTTCTCTTTCTTTGCTTTTGGAGTCTAAGCATGGCTTAATGGGACCATCTGCATTGAGAAATATGGAAAAAGTTAAATAAATTGATCTTTTCACATTGGAGGAAATTCAAACCACAAATTCATGCTGCAATGTAGTAACTCAGGGTAAAAGAATACCTAAGATTTCAGATATAAGTCACTGAAAGTGTGTAGATCTAACATTTTCCTTCTTTATCAAAAAGGAATTCAAAGATAAATGCTGCTGCAAAATGTTTCCTCTAGGTAAAATGGTCTGGAGGAATGAAATCTCCAAAAAATTTATCTTTTTATGCCTTATTTAATACAAATAACTCAGTGGGACAATGGAAATGTTTTATTTTTCTTTGAAAACAGAGAGATTTAGTGATTCTTAGTGATTATTTTAGTGACATTATAAACTTTGGTGGCCACCGTTTTCTCTACCCCTTCATGCAGTGATGTACAATCTCAAAAAAATGGAAAATTGCAGCTTCATGCAAATATTCAGCTATTTTCAGTCAAACTGCATTTCTTGAAAACAACTAATGATTGCTATCCTTTATGTTTACTTTCAGTTTTTTATTAAAAAGTGATTCAAGTATATAATAAATAGATTTCCCCCTTTTGAGAATTGTTTACAATGATAATAGAAAAGTCTACAAGTAAAGATAAGGTAAAGTTATGGTAAAGATTAATAAGCAGTATAAAATGTCTTCATTAGCTGACTGTTCTGATAGATTTACAGAAACCAGTTAATATTTCACGATACCTTGACAGTTAGGATTTTTCTACTGATCAAAATGATTTCTATGAAAATTGTTTAATAAAGATATTTCACATATTTAACGAATTATTTTTGTTTTTAAGAAAGCTGTTTTTTCCCTCTGATATCTTTGATTTTATATTTTGAAAATTTGGAAAGTACTGAACTCAAGTAGTCTATAAATAACCAGAAGCTCTTAGAAATTAAAATAATTTTAGAAATTTTAATTAGTGGATCTTCAAAATCCTATAGGGGTTTGCTTTTTCACAGCAGTGTTCTTAGTTGCAATTTTTCTTCAAAAGCAATTTTTAAGAAGGTACTCTTTGGCCCACATCATCTGAGACCTGTTTTTTGAATCTGAAAATCTCTAAGTAGCAAGCAATTTATTTTGTACTTTGTGCCCTGGACACAAACACTTAAACTATTTATCACTTTGGAAATTTAACTGAAAGTAAAAGCTGTGCTGCATTGTATGGCAGAGTAGAGAGCCATGGCTTGGAATATCTTGTTGCTACTACATGCCACTACATGGAAGTGTCTTCAGATGGGATAGTAGAGGATCCTGTATGCAGAGAAAGAAGAGAAGAAAGAACATAAACAAGTTTTCATATCTTTTTCCTCCAATATGTTAATATTATTGGTAATTTCTTCATGAAACCAGATATATTGAATCCTTTTCATGTTCCTTCTTGAAAAGAAAAATATCTATGTTTCCAGGATGCTTATGCTACAGTTGTGAAGTAAGAATGCTGCCTGCCATATCAGTAAACAAAGCATATTGCAGCCATCAAGCCACCACATAACAGTCACCCTGATGGTGAGCCCTGAGGGAACTCAGGAAGGAAACAAAGAATGCCCACCATCTAGCAGTCCTCAGACTGCAACCACCCTCAACAGTGCAGTCTGGGGAAACTCAGGATGAGATAACACAGGCCACTCGCCCCAGATAGTTGAGGAGCATATCAAAGGAATGATTTCACTGCACCCAGACACTTGCATCTTCCCATATGTAGAAAAGAGCTAAATTCCTTAACTTGTGGTATCTGGTTTTCTTTTATTAATAGTAATATTTTGATGTTCTGACTACCTGGTTTTGTTGCGAAAACTCCTATATATCCTGCTTTCCCCCTTTCCTCTTCAGAACAGATTCTCCGAATTATCCGAGATGTTGTGTCCCAGGCTTAAGATCTCAGATTTGTCCACATAATAAAACATAACCCTCAACTTTTAGGTTGTGTTTTTTTTGTTTTTTCAGTAAACACAGTGTATCCAAGTTTGAAGTATATCCTGTGTTTTACATAACTCATATTGTCACCAGATATGTCTTCCTTGCTTCCCAAATTTCACTAGTGCAATGACAGGCATGGATTGATTTCATTGTGTCAATATAAAAAACACCTAGTTATACAGGAAAGGAAAGAAAGATTTTTGAGTTAAAAGAGAAGGTCTTGGATAAATCTTTAGTCCCTTTGTTAAAATTCTCTGATTGTTAAGTAGTGATGGCCTAACATTAAATATGCTTTCATAAACTTTGTCTTTTTTTCTAGAATTAGCCCTTATAATATATTTATTTTAGCATGGATATGACAAAATTACATGGTAGTAAACATTTTACCATCCTGTCTTAGAATATTTTCAGGAGACGTTCACGTATTCTGAATGTGATGCATAGAACTTAGGTAACACTGGCTTGCATTAGAGAGGGGAACAACCAAGTAATATTCATTTTTCAGGGGAGGTGTAATCAAATGAACAAAATAAGTTCTACATTTGTTGTACAGAATGACAGAAATGTCATATGACTCTTCCAAGAATCATCATTTCTAATGGGGAACAAATATCTAATTATCATGTTTTGTCTTCTCATCTCTCCTCGTTTGTCTTTACATAGTGGATGTATTTATATAGAACTGGAAGATCTGAACTAAAGAGGATAGTGAAATATTACAGTAGAGGATTTTGTTAGTTTTTACTCATATTTATGTCAGTTGAATTGGCATACTTGAGTTCTCTTTGAACCAATTAATGTGCCTCCTATTAGGAGATAAACTAGTCTTTATCATTCTTAGATACCTTCTTGGTTTTTTTGTTTGTTTGTTTGTTTGTTTGTTTGCGGTACGCGGACCTCTCACTGATGTGGCCTCTCCCGTTCTGGAGCACAGGCTCCGGACGCGCAGGCCCAGCGGCCATGGCTCACAGGCCCAGCCGCTCTGCAGCATGTGGGATCTTCCCGGACCGGGACACGAACCCCTGCATCGGCATGCGGACTCTCAACCACTGTGTCACCAGGGAAGCCCTACCTTAGTGTTTTAAGAGTTAAAATCACTAGTAATTATATAGACTGGAGAATTGTTATGGCATCAGATATAACAACAACAACAAAAAAGCATAAACATCTAAGATATGGAGAAGTTATCGTAAGTATTCCTATTTATAAAATATTCTAAAAGTTTAATATCTTTATTTAAGACCATTTTAAAATGTCTTAGAGCTAACTGTCCCCTGGCCATGAATATCTCAAAACTTCCATTTAAATGTGTTTTTATCAATGTCCATTCCTGTCATAATGGACAGAAAGAAACATCAGAGAAGTCATTTGAATGTATAAAAAATAAAATATAAATGGCTGACATTTGCTGAGGTGCTGGCAGAGGTGGGAAGTGATCTGTACATTTAGGGAAAGGAGAATATCTGTATATATAAGGTTGTGAATTACTTCATCTGAGTAAATTCTCAGTTTCTTTGCTGATAACAACATGAGGTCTGGTGCCATTAAGACATAGTACAGTCAGACTTGGCCTTGGCTTGCTTCAGATTGACAGAGCTCCCAGAAGGATAAGAAAAGCATGGAAAGAGTGCATCTAGTTCTTTCATAATTTTTATGGGTAACATGCATAAGTTCAGAGTCCAATATCTTCCTACAATTATTCCAATCTAACTTTGTTTCTGTGATATTCCATCTTTTAAACGTTTTGTAGAGTTTTGTATGTGTTTCCTCTGTCACCCAATTTTGCATGCTTCTTAATGATTTCAGGCATGACTTCTGGGTGTTTTCACATTTTTTTCTCCCTAAGTGAAGTATCCTTGTTGGTGACATCTTCCAAAGGAAGTTTGTTTTTTTTTTTCTTCTTCTTCTTTTTTGGCTGTGTTGGGTCTTGGTTGCTGTGCACAGATTTTCTTTTTAGTTGCAGCAAGTGGGGGCTACTCTTTGTTGCAGTGCACAGGCCTCTCATTAAGGTGGCTTCTCTTATTGTGGAGCATGGGCTCTAGGTGCATGAGTTTCAGTAGTTGTGGCACGTGGGCTTAGTTACTCCGTGGCATGTGGGATCTTCCCGGACCAGGGCTCGAATCCATGTCCCCTGCATTGGCAGGCAGATTCTTAACCACTGTTCCACCAGGGAAGCCCCCAGAGGAAGTATTCTATAGACATATGCAAATGAAGTTGATGTTTGATTCAGATCTGATAACATCTGCTGGACTGATTTGCTCCAAACCCTATAGTCACAATGATCTCCCTTCAGTTCTACTTTCAATTTGCCGACTCTCACCCCAGTGTAGGAAGCATATATTGTTATTGCTGCCTCTTTTCACACACTGCTGCATCTGCATTTGCAAATATTTGAATTTCCTCCACATATTTTTCTATATAGTGAAGAGTGATGCACAAAAAACTAGCATCCAACAAGAGAACAATAGAAAATTCACTTAAAATGTTAGGTCTTTGTGATTCTTGGCAATCTATTTTATGTCTCAAATAGAAATTAATCTTGTCATTCATTTATCAACTCAATTACTCCCTATATGTGTATTTATTAACAATTCATTCTCTACCTGCAATAAGTTAATGAAAAAACACAGCTTTTGTCTCTGAAAAACTCACTGATTCATTTATTATAGTAACATCAAATCATAAAGATAAAAAGTGTTTTATAGTTATATTTATAAACATAATACACACATTAATGGACATCCCTCTCCCACCAAGAAGAAATGATCAAGTAAAGCAATGTAGAGGAGATGATATCAGCAAAGCTTTAAATGATGATAGAAATGTGGAAAATTCTCAAGTAAGAGAAGGTTCTACATGATTAACATCTTTCTGTCCCTTTTTTTTTTCCAGTGAGATCTTTATAATACTTCACAATCTTCTCTCATCTAAACTCTCTGGATTTCTTCAGTTTTTCATCATATAAAGAATTTCTGAATTGCTTTAGAATTTTGACTTTTCTAACTGGAATATATCCTCCTTCCTCTGGCAACTAGGATGAGCATATTCCGAATAAAGCAGAATACGAAGATGATAATCATGGAAGAAGAAAATAATTGAAACCTGCTTATCTTTAATGTAATTTTTACATATTTTATACCCTTTGTAGCTCAATTGATTTGTCATCCATTTTAATTTAATAAAGGTGATAAAATGACAAACCTCCTTAATTATTAACACAACATAATATGAAATTAAACAATAATAACTTCACATTTTCCTATATTGATGTGTGTCAAACAAAACTCAACTTTGTCTTCCCCACATAATTTCCATTGTTTCCAGTGGTAGCACTATTGCCTGGTCAAGTCAAGAAAACATCATGTGCATTCAAGTTACTCTGCAAGTGTTGACCTTTTATTGCATATAAAGTTGTTTATTTCTCCACCAATGGAAAAAAAACTTTTATTAATATATATGTGGATGTAACTTTCAGTATAAATAATATATGAAAAGTAGGGATAAAAACTTTCAAGACTGAGAATTTATGAAAGGAAAATAACTACACCACTACTTTGAGCTCCATGTATTTTGACTTAGATATTCCCAAACCACTAGTTTATCATTAAAGGAAGTCCTTGATGTTTCTCTCAACTCCAGCACTACATAACATTTTTAGAGTTCTGTGATCTCTGTGATCCAAAAAAAACCTCTTTCATCATCTTTCTGTTCCTCTCTGCCAGAACTTGGATGTAAACAGATAGACATTTTGATTTTCCTATTTTCTAAATCAAATAACAACAATTCTTAACTTTTTAACATCATTCAATTTTACTTTGTGAAAAGAAGTCAACAAAGTGAGTTTGCTTCTGTGATTTGTTATGATAATATTAAGTGCTAAATGAATGATGAATGAATACATAATTAGAAAACAAAGATTCTTGTAATGAAAAAGTCAAATTTTAAAATAATATGACTTAAAGTATTTTCAAACAACCTGATACATATTTATTTTGAAAACATTATATTGTTCATGTTTAGTATTGGACAACACATCTGTGAAAACACAATAATAAATGCATATCAATGTGCAGTATTTTAATATGAAGAATGAACCTACAAAATTCAGTGGCTTCTCATTTAAACCATATTTAAGAGTTTTTAAAAGTGATAGTTGTGGCTCTTTCTGGTGATTTGCTAAGGTTGGCAGATGGCATAACTGAAATGTGAAAGTCATCTTACCATCTGCTCAATCATTCATGATGTCCTTACTATTTATAATGGATACCATTGACTATAGTATTGTGTTAAAGCAATATAATTAAGGGTTTGATTAACGTATGCCTCAAATCATTGATGTAATTACATAGTCCTCAGGCCTTATCATCATTACAGATTATGGTTTCAAAGGGTAAGACTAAATATGATTATTATGGAACATACAGCCTCACTTCGGAAAAGTATATATATTATGTGGTCAATAAATAATTGATTTTATTTAATGTAATGGCATATTGGTCCCAGAGCAGCCTTTTGATTTGATCTTGCCAAAAATAATAATTTAGAATAAGTATGAATACATATTATTTATATTTTTGAACATATGCATTTTATATATAATATACATACATATGAATATAATATATAAACACCATACACACACTTATATATGATTTATACATTAAAAAATGTACATGTAGAAATATTCTGCATTTCTTTGGAAATATTAACTAGATTTGACATACATGCTATGAAATAGTAAATTCCAGAACAAAATAGAAATTTAAAAGTCTTAAGTATGCATTAATTTAACATATATTTTATCACAATTTATTTTTGAAAACACATTTTTAAAAAATATTTATTGGAGTATAAATGTTTGACAATGTTGTGTTAGTTTCTGCTGTATAACAAAGTGAATCAGCTATATGTGTACATATATCCCCATATGTCCTCCCTCTTGAGCCTTCCTCCCACCTGCCCTATCACACCTAAGTGGTCAGGAAACACCAAGTTCATCTCCCTGTGCTATGCTGCTTCCCACTAGCAATTTTACATTTGGTAGTGTATATATGTCATTGCTATTCTCTCATTTCGTCCCAACTTCCCCTTCCCCCTCACTCATGTCCTCAAGTCCATTCTCCACATCTGTGTCTTTATTCCTGTCCTGCCCCTAGGTTCATCAGAACCATTCTTTTTTTAGATTCCATATATATGTGTTAGCATACGGTATATGTTTTCCTCTTTCTGACTTACTCCAATCTGTATGACAGACTCTAGGTCCATCCACCTCACTACAAAAAACTCAATCTCATTTCTCTTTATGGATGAGTAATATTCCATTGTATATATGTGCCACATCTTCTTTATCCATTCATCTGTCAATGGACACTTAAGTCGTTTCCATTTCCTGGCTATTGTAAATTGTGCTTACAATGAACATTGTGGTACATGACTCTTTTTGAATTATAGTATTCTCAGGGTATATGCCCAGTAGTGGGATTGTTGTGTCGTATAGTAGTTCTATTTTTAGTTTTTAAAGGAACATCCATAATGTTCTCCATAGTGGCTGTATCAATTTACATTCCCACCAACAGTGCAAGAGGGTTCCATTTTCTCCACACCCTCTCCAGCATTTATTGTTTGCAGATTTTTTGATGATGGCCATTCTGATTGGTGTGAGGTGATACCTCATTGTGGTTTTCATTTGCATTTCTTTAATGATTAGCGATGTTGAGCATCCTTTCGTGTGTTTGCTGGCAACCTGTATGTCTTCTTTGGAGAAATGTCTATTTAGGTCTTCTGCCCATTTTTGGATTGGGTTGTTTTTTTGATATTGAGCTGCATGAGCTGCTTGTATATTTTGGAGATTAACCATTTGTCAGTTGTTTCATTGGCAAATAGTTTCTCCCATTCTGAGGGTTGTTTTTCTGTATTGTTTATAGTTTCCTTTGCTGTGCAAAAGCTTTTAAGTTTCATTAGGTCCCATTTGTTGATTTTTATTTTTATATCCATTACTCTATGAGGTGGGTCAAAAAAGATCTTGCTGTGATTTACGTCATACAGTGTTCTGCTTATGTTTTCTTCTATGAGTTTTATAGTGTTTGGCCTTACATTTAGGTTTTTAATCCATTTTGAGTTTATTTTTGTGTATAGTGTTAGGAATTGTTCTAATTTCATTCTTTTACATGTAGCTGTCAAGTTTTCCCAGCACCACTTTTGAAGAGGCTGTCCTTTCTCCATTGTGTATTCTTGCCTCCTATGTCAAAGATAAGATGACCATATGTATGTGGGTTTATCTCCAGGCTTTCTATCCTGTTCCATTGATCTACATTTCTGTTTATGTGCCTGTACCATGTTATCTTGATTACTGTAGCTTTGTAGTATTATCTGAAGTCAGGGAGCCTGATTCCTCCAGCTCTGTTTATTTCTCTCAAGATTGCTTTGGTTATTCAGAGTGTTTTTTGTTTCCATACAAATTGTAAACTTTCTTGTTCTAATTCTGGAAAAACGCCATTGGTAGTTTGCTAGGGATTGCATTGAATCTGTAGATTGCTTTGGGTAGTATTGTCATTTTCACAATGTTGATTCTTCCAATCCAAGAACATGGTATATCTTTCCATCTGTTTATATCATCTTTGATTTCTTTCATCAGTGTCTAATAGTTTTCTGCATACAGGTCTTTTGTCTCCTTATGTAGGTTTACTCCTCGGTGCTTTATTCTTTTCATTGCAATGGTAAATGCGAGTGTTTCTTTAATTTCTCTCTCTGATTTTTCATTGTTAGTGTACAGGAATGCAAGAGACTTCTGAGCATTAATTTTATATCCTGTTACTTTACTAAATTCATTGATTGGCTCTAGTCATTTTCTGGTAGCATCTTTAGGATTTTCTATGTAGAGTATCATGTCATCTGCAAACAGTGACAGTTTTACTTCTTTTCTGATTTGGATCCCTTTTATTTCTTATTCTTCTCTGATTGCCATAGCAAAACTTCCAATATGCATACACATGTCCCCATATCCTATCCCTCTTGAGCCTCCCTTACATCCTCCTTATCTTACCCCTCTAGGTCATCGCAAAGCACTGAGCTGATCTCCCTGTGCTATGCTGCTGCTTCCCACCAGCCAACTATTTTACATTCAGTAGTGTATATATGTTGACACTACTCTCACTTCACCCCAGCTTCATGCTCCCACCCCAGGTTCTCAAGTCCATTCTCTATGTCTACCTCTTTATTCCTGTCCTGCAACTAGGTTCATCAGTAGCATTTTTTTTCCATTATATATATATTTTTATATATATATATATATATATATATATATATATGTATGTTAGCATATGGTATTTGTTTTTCTCTTTCTGACTTACTTCACTCTGTCTGACAGACTCTAGTTCTATCCACCTCACTACAAATAACTCAATT
This sequence comes from Lagenorhynchus albirostris, assembly GCF_949774975.1. Taxonomy (NCBI): domain Eukaryota; kingdom Metazoa; phylum Chordata; class Mammalia; order Artiodactyla; family Delphinidae; genus Lagenorhynchus; species Lagenorhynchus albirostris. The sequence continues at coordinate 17,305,557 of NC_083107.1, forward strand.
TTGTTTCTTTTTATGGCTAAGTAATATTCCATTGTATATATTTGCCACATCTTCTTTATCCATTCATCTGTTGATGGACAATTAGGTTGCTTCCATGTCCTGGCTATTGTAAATAGTGTTGTAATGAATACTGTGGTACATGTCTTTTTTGAATTATGGTTTTCTCAGGGTATATGCCCAGTAGTGGGATTGCTGGGTCATATGGTAGTTCTATTTTTAGCTTTTTAAGGAACCTCCATATTGTTTTCCATAGTCGTTGTATCAATTTACATTCCCACCAACAGTGCAAGAGGGTTCCCTTTTCTCCACACCCTCTCCAGCATTTATTGTTTGTAGATTTTTTTGATAATGGCCATTCTGACCAGTGTGAGATGATACCTCATTGTAGTTTTGATTTTCATTTCTCTAATAAATAGTGATGTTGAGAACTTTTTCACATGTCTCTTGGCCATCTGTATGTCTTCCTTGGTGAAATGTCCATTTAGGTCTTCCACCCATTTTTTAACTGGATTGTTTTTTATTGTTGTTGTTGTTGTTTTCTTTTCTTTTTTGATATTGAGTTCCATGAGTTGTTCACATACTTTGGAGATTAATCCTTTGTCAGTTGCTTCATTTGCAAATATTTTCTGCCATTCTGAGAGTTGTCTTTTTGTCTTGTTTATGGTTTCCTTTGCTGTGCAAAAGCTGTTAAGTATAATTAAGTCCCATTTGTTTATTTTGTTTTTATTTCCATTACTCTAGGAGGTGGGTCAAAAAAGATCTTGCTGTGGTATGTCAAAGAGTGGTTTTCCTATGTTTTCCTCTAATAGTTTTATAGTGTCTGGTCTTATATTTAAGTCTTTAATCCATTCTGAGCTTATTTTTGTGTATGGTGTTAGGTAGTGTTCTAATTTCATTCTTTACATGTAGCTGTCCAGTTTTCCCAGCACCACTTATTGAAGAGGCTCTATTTTCTCCATTGTATGTTCTTGCCTTTGTCATAAATTAGGTGCCCATATTTATGTGGGTTTATCTCTGGGCATTCTATCCTGTACCATTGATCTATATTTCTGTTTTTGTGCCAGTACCATACTGTCTTGATTACTGTAGCTTTATGGTAGAGTTTGAAGTTGGGGAGCCTGATTCCTCCAACTCCATTTTTCTTTCTCAAGATTGATCTGGCTATTCAGGATGTTTTGTTTCCTAATGAATTGTAAAAATTTTTGTTCTAATTCTGTGAAGAATGCCATTGGTAATTTGATAGGGATTGCATTGAATCTGTAGATTGCTTTGGGTAGTATAGTCATTTTCACAATATCGATTCTTCCAATCCAAGAACATGGTATATCTTTCCATCTGTTTATGTCATCTTTGATTTCTTTCATCAGTGTCTTGCAGTTTTCTGAGTACAAGTTTTTCACTTCCTTATGCAGGTTTATTCCTATGTATTTTATTCTTTTTGTGGCAATAGTGAATGGGATTGTTTCCTTAATTTCTCTTTATGTTTTTTCATTGTTCATGTATAGGAATTCCAGAGATTTCTGTGTATTAATTTTGTATCCTGCAACTTTACCAAATTCATTGATTAGCTCTAGTAGTTTTCTGGTGACATCTTTATGATTTTCTATGTATAGTATCATGTCATCGGCAAACAGTGACAGTTTTACTTCTTTTCCAATTTGTATTCCTTTTATTTTTTTTCTTCTCTGATTGCTGTGGCTAGGACTTCCAAAACAATGTTGACTAAGAGTGGCAAGAGTGGACATCCTTGTCTTGGTCCTGGTCTTAGTGGAAATGCTTTAAAGTTTTCACCATTGAGTATGATGCTTGCTGTGTGTTTGTTATATATGGCCTTTATTATGTTGAGGTAGGTTCCCACTATATCCATTTTCTGGAGAGTTTTTATCATAAATTGGTGTTTAATTTTGTCAAAAACTTTTTCTGCATCTATTGAGATGATCCTATGCTTTTTATTCCTTAGTTTGTTTATGTGGTGTATCACATTGATTGATTTGTGTATATTGAAGAATCCTTGCACCCCTGGGATAAACTCCACTTGATCATGGTGTATGCTCCTTTTAATGTGCTGTTGGTTTCTGTTTGCTAGTATTTTGCTCTAGATTTTTGCATCTATGCTCATCAGTGATATTGTTCTATAGTTTTCTTTTTTTGTGATATTGTTTTCTGGTTTTGGTATAGGTGTTGGTGGCTTTGTAGAATGAATTTGGGAGTGTTTCTCCATCACAATTTTTGGTAGTGTTTGAGAAGGATTGGTGTTAACTCCTCACTAAATGTTTGATAGAATTCGCCTGTGAAGCCATCTGTTCCAGGACTTTTGTTTGTTTGCAGATTTTTAATTATGGTTTCAATTTCATTACTTTTGATAGGTCTGCTCATATTTTCTAATTCTTTCTGGTTCAGTCTTTTACAGTTGTCCCTTTCCAAGAATTTGTCCATTTCTTCGTGGTTGTCCATTTTATTGGCCTATAGTTGTTTGTAGTAACCTCTTATAATCTTTTAGTGTTGCAAATTCAAACTCTCATATAAGTCTTGAGGCCACAAGCATGAAGATTTTGTAGCAGCTCTCTTTGTGGTAGTGTAAAATAAGAGGAAGTGGTTGAGAATGCCAAACAAATACTCTGTATTATTAAAATGTTTTTCAGTGTCCAGATTCAATCTTCTACTTTCCCTGAGTTAATAGTGATGTCATCCTTCATTGGTGTTAACCTCCTTCATGCATATATTCACATATTAAGTGGTATTTTAGGATTTTTCTCAAGTCAATCAATTGACGTTTAAAAGTATTAAGATCTAACTGATTTGAAGTTTTATTCCTTGGCCTTTCAATTATGTATTGAGGAATCATTAAGTACTCACACAAAGCAAGAGCATCATGCATCATGCTTAACAGAATCATACTCTTCATTTTATTGTGCCTGCTTTCATCTATATGAAGTTTTTTTCTTAAGTCTCATTAATTCTGAATAATTTTGTTATAGCTATGTATCTACAGCCATTTAGATATCATTTGTTCAAAATTTTACTTCTTATATCCTTAATCCATAATTATTATTTTTAAAGTTCATTCTAAATATGTAATATTATGCATATTAAGTCTTGATTATTCACTGTAAGAAGACTCAGAGGACTGATATTCTGAAACTGGTAATGTTACAGACTTTTATTTGTAAGCTACTTAATAGGGCAGATCTCACAGGTAACAACACCTGCAGTTTTAGTTTAAATTCCACAATCTTGATAATTGTAGGCAAAATAGAAATTAGACTGCCATTTTGGGTCCAATATTTCTGACCGTGTGTGTGTGTGTGTCTGTGTGTCTGTGTGCATGCGTGCACATGCAGTTTGGATTGCTTGGAAAGAATAAAGAATTAACATTCTTATCTATAGTATAGCAACCCTTTATATTCTGTACTGTTACACTTTGTGTATTTCAAGTAATATAAAATTATTGCCAGTGAGTTCATGATTTTTCGCATAAAAAGTATACTGTTTTGCTATAACTTAGTTTTTGGTATTCACATGGAAGTGACAAAAACTTTATCTTCTACAATCAGCTGCTTTTTATCTCATTGACTTTTTAGTGAGTGGTGGCTAAGGAGTGTTTAGAACTGAATCAAGCACTCTTAACCTGTTATTATCTGTAGAAGATTTAAACCAGAATAACCTATATGTATGGCTGGTGTGTGGCCTCTGCAACTATATCCTATTTTCATAATCTCATACTCAATTTGCTGCAGATTTCTAAAAGAGGAAATTGGTCCCACTCCAGTTGATCTGCATTCTCTTCAATACATGGAAAAATTCCACAAGGACTCATACTTGGCCTTTTCCATTATTCCAATTCCATGCCCTTTTAGAAATCTGGTTTCTAAATTTGCTTTATGATAATACAGCTATGTCAATGGTGTTCTCATTTAGTGTTTTGATGATAAAGGTCAGTCATTCTCTCCAACGAGCCCTTAAGGACTGAATATGCCTTTGAAGCCCAGAACTATTTCAGCCACTAGAAGTAAAATAACGCTTTTAATAAAACATTATTGGCTTAAGGATATCTGAAAGCTTTGATAAACAATAACTTCCTGCTTAATTGACGACATGAGTCTCCACGTGAACTCAATTATCCTGTTTTATGGGTATTTGTATCATTAGACCTTTTAGAACAGATAGATTTGGAAGAAAAAAAATATGTGAATAAAGTGTCAAGATTGTTTTAATTTGCATTTGTGAATCAGTTCATTACCTAATAGCAAAATGGCAACAAAAAATTTTCTAATAAACATGGACCTTTAGACATATTTAAATCCATGTAGCATATGAGCACCTAGTATAGATGAATAAATAAATAGATAACAATCCGTAATGCACATGCGCATATAATATGTTATCTATATCGAGGAAATGGGATATTAGACTTATTCAGTCACTATATGTAAAATGAAAAAAAAAGTATTTAAAACTGTTTAATTTAAAAAAAAAAAGTGTATTGGTCAATAAACATCTTGGTCAATCTCACCCATCACCATTTTCTTTGAATAGTCAGTAGGTTAACTATCTGAGTCTCTAGAGCTGATATGGAATTATTATTGTTGTTATATACATGTTATTCAAAGGTGACATAAAAAATATATTGAATGACTAAAATGTGCAACTCTAAAATTTCCAGAGAACAATAAAAAATTGAAGAAAGAAAAAATGCCCTGAAGGTAGAACTTAAAAATAAGCAAAAGATGAGCTTCCCTGGTGGCACAGTGTTTGAGAGTCCACCTGCCAATGCAGGGGACACGGGTTCGTGCCCCGGTCAGGGAAGATCCCACATGCCATGGAGCGGCTAGGCCCGTGAGCCATGGCCACTGAGCCTGTGCGTCCAGAGCCTGTGCTCTGCAACAGGAGAGGCCACAACAGTGAGAGGTCCGTGTACTGCAAAAAATAAAAATAAGCAAAAGAGAAGAAATGAGATTTTAAATACTGTAATGTATAACATTTCAGTTGACATCTATTGGCAACATCTACAATGTGTTGTGATTACAATCAACTAAGCTATGGGGCAGGGGTGACCAAACTGATATAGAGCATAAAAAAAAAATCAACTAGACATTGAATTGATATGACCCTACAAAGAACTTTAAATTCAATTCAAGACACTCTCTTATGAGCCTACCTTAGACCAGAACTGTGTCATTTAGGAAGGATAACTTGGAAAATATAGTTTTTTGAGACTGGAGAAGAAAAGATTGAATGGGAGAAAGAAACATGTGCTTTCAGTTATTTTAAGTACTCACAGAATTATTTAAGTTATGGCCTGCACCAAGATAATCATATTAAGACTATTAATTAGAACTTATAGAGGGACAGATTTGATTTAGTATTTAAAATTAATTTATCTCATTAGAATTTAGAACCACCAGAAAAATCTTGTGAGATTGAATTCTCTAGGCCAGGTTGATTACTTGTCATGGATATAATTGAGATGTCTGTGGTAACTAGTATGATGGTTTGACAGGATCATTATATTTTTTTCTAACTCTGGGAACCCAGAATTATATATTTCTATAACAACTTTGTTAGTGCCAAGTTAATTCCATGGTATATTTATTATTAATACATATTAAATATAGTACATATTTTATGTTATACATTATATCTTGGTTTCTTAATGTCTTTATTAAAGGAGGCAAAGTCTTCTAATTAAAATGTGTAGCAGTGAATTCTACAGTTTATTTTCTAATATTTCTGAATAAAATTGCATGTAGAAAAAGTTAAAAAAATTAAATATATACAGAAGTTAATTACATTTAGAAAGCTAACTTTGTAAGAAATTTAGTACACCATTAACTGCCAAACATATATAAGCAATTATAACACCATACTTGTTGAAGAAAATTTTAAAATATTTCTAAGTAGTTTTAGGAGTCAGGGTAGCTTTTCCTTAGGAAATGACATACAAACTGTGTTTCAAAAAAGACTAGGTAGTGTATATATGTCCATGCCAGTCTCTTACTTTGTACCAGCTTACCCTTCCCCCTCCCCGTGTCCTCAAGTACATTTTCAACATTTGCGTCTTTATTCCTGTCCTGCCCCTATGTTCTTCAGAACCATTTTTTTGTTTTTTAGATTCCATATATACATGTTAGCATATGGTATTTGTTCGGTGCTTTATGTCCACCTAGAGGAGTGGGATGGGGAGGGTGGGAGGGAGACACAAGAAGGAAGAGATATGGGGATATATATGTATAGCTGATTCACGTTGTTAAAGAGCAGAAACTAACACACCATTGTAAAGTAATTATACTCCAATAAAGATGTTAAAAAAAATGACTAGGATATGGAAAGGAAAAGGTGAAAGAGAGAATTGTTTGGGAGGGGATCAGGGCCTTTCAGTCAGGGGCAACTTATATGCAAATGCTTTCATTTGGAAGAGAGTATGTCAAAATGGGAAACTGAAAGAATTATAGTTAGGAAACTGAAAAAAACTAAACAGAAGGCAGAAAAGAAACATACCAGAGGACAAACGTAGAATACATAGGTCATACTATGAGCCCATAAGGGTTTTGGGCTTATCAAAATATATCATTTCTTATCAAAATGGGAAAGCATTAGATAGTTTAAAGCAGGAGATTTTTTTGTCTCTTTGCTTGTTTAAGATTACTCTTTAAAAAAATCCATTATTAATTAGGGAGAAATAATTGTAGGTACATGGAGTTTGGTTACATGATGATCATAAGTGAGATCATTTTGAATTCAATTATGTCTTGGACAAAAGAGGAGTAGAGATGGGAGAGATAAGAGAGATATTTAGGGTATAAAATTGCCAAGAAATGGAAGAGCTTTTTATATGCCAAAATTCTAAAACTTGAGACTTCCCTGGTGGTCCAGTGGTAAAGAATCTGCCTTCCAATGCAGGGGATGTGGGTTCGATCCCTGTTCAGGGAACTAAGATCCCACATGCTGCGGGGCAACTAAGCCTGTGCACCACAACTATTGAGCTTGCGTGCCTCAATGAGAGAGCCCACGTGCCACAAACTACAGAGCCCACACACTCTAGAGCCTGTGCCCCACAACTAGAGAGAGAGAAAACCCACGCACCACAACTAGAGAGAAGCCCAAGTGCCACAATGAAGAGACTGCACACCATTACAAAAAAAAGATCTTACATACTGCAATGAAGGTCTCGTGTGTTGCAACTAAGACCCGGTGCTGCCAAAAAAAAGAAAAAGAAAAAGAAAAATCCCCAAACTTACTTTCTTTCAAAATATTAACTTTATATGAAACCTTCTTTCTAACAGAGTCCTCAAGGCAGTCTAAATTAAGGCTGACAACTGCAGTAATCTAAAGTTTCTATGGAAACAGTAGTCCTAAACTAGTTCTGGTTTTTGTTGCCTGCAAGAGAGGCTGACCTGTAGTTGATGTACAACCACTCTAGGTGTGTTTACCCAGTCTATGAACATTCCCAGCCTGTTAGCAAGTGTATATTTCAACAACCATCTTTTTATTTCTTTTATGAAAAGCACTGTTTGATGATGGACCTTGTTACCTGTCTCTTAACCTTGCCTTTAGCCAGAAACACAGATTATTGTTTATGATGAATTATCCAGAACTTCAACATACTGTGTTTGTGTGTGTTGGGAATATCAAGGAGAACATATTCACTGATTACGATGGGTCTTCTCTGTGGGTCTCTGTTCACCTACTTGATCTGTGAGTAACATAGCAAAATGGCAATTCTGAAAATAGCAGGGCAGGCCAGAACTATTAGTTCCAGTGTTTATGCACCACTCCTATTAAAAAAGGAAGAAGCAGTTAGTGAGGAAATGGAATAATCCAGTTAATAGAGTTAATATTGTCTCTGACTGGATTCAGTTAGTTTAGCAAGCCAATTCACCAGCGCTTGTATTTTGTTTTGATAAAATATCATCCAAAATATTCACCTGCCTCACCTTTGTTTCCAGTCTTACTACAATGTTTTTATACTGATATTGTATATACACAAACAGTCTGTCTCTTGGTGTTCATGGGGGTTGGTTCCAAGAGCCAAGGTGGATACCAAAATCTGTGGATGCTCAAGTCCCTAATATAAAATGGGGAAGTACAGTCAGCCATCCTTATTTGTGGGTTTCACATCCACAGATTCAGTAGATCACAGATGGAAATTTGATCTGAATTTGGTTGAATCTGTGGATGAGAAACCCACAAATAAGGAGGGCTGAGTGTATATTTATAGAAAAAAAATACATATATAAGTGGATATGCTCTCTTCAAAACCATTGTTCAAGGATCAACTATAGATATATATATATATAGTTCGTTACGTTTCTATAGAAAACCCTAATACAATAGTTCATTATCAGCATTCCAACAAAAAATCCTAATTACATAAACCATATAATCCATGACCAAATCCTGTATACCCAGGAACAGATCTCAAGCAGCAGCCACTCTACTCTTTTTCTTTGTAATTATTTCCTATTGATGCCATAAAAAAATGATCACAAACTTAGTGACTTAATATAGATAGATTATCTTATAGTTATGTAGGTCAGAAGTGTGACACAAGTCTCACAGGCCTAAAATCAAGGTATTATCAAGGTTATGTTCTATTCTGGAGGCTCTAGAAGAAGATCCATTCTCTGGATTTTTCTAGATTCTAGAGGTGCCTGAATTCCTTGGTTTGTGGCCTTCCTCTCTGCCTTTAAAGCCAATGACAACAAGATGAGCTCTTCTAACAATGCCATCTCTATGATCCTGCTTCTGTCATCACATTTCTTTCTCTGACTACGGCCTGGAAAGTTTCTTTGCTTTTAAGGAATTGTGTGATTAGATTGGGCTCACCAGGATGATCCAAGATACTTTTCTCATCTCAAGGCCCATAACCTTAATCACATCTGCAAAGTACATTTTGCCATGTAACACATGCTCAGATTCCTGGGGTTAGAATGTGGACATCATTAGAGGGCCACTATTCTCCTTACAGCACTTGTAATATCCTTATCTTGTAATCTGGTGAAATTTTAAATCAAATTGATAAACTGACAGCTAAAAACAGCTCTTTCAATGTCAGAATATTTTATGAATTATAATAAATATTATTATCTATGTTTAATGAGATCTTAAAAAGTAAAAACTTTTCTCAGATCTTATCATGATAACAAGTATAATTCTCACAACAACCCTATGAAATAGGAAAATATCCTTATCGCCTACACTTCACAAATGAGCCAACAGTAACATGAAGTGGCTAAATAATTTGCCAAGATCACACTGAGTTATCACATAAATAGTCATATTGTCTAATGTACTAGACTTTTCTAAAGAACATACAAGGTGAGAGTTTAAACAGTAGTTAACTCCTTTCTGGTAGAGGCAAAACTGTGGCACAAAAATGATTTCTACCTTGCATTTGTTCACAAATGATCCAAATGTGTTCCATCGTTTGTCCACCTCTTTTAACTCTGCTACTAAAAGGAAGAGAAGTACAAGTACAAGTACAAGAGTAGGTGTTAAACAAGAATTGCTCACAAATAGTCCCCACAGCAGGATTCTCAGTGTTCTGACACATCCAGGATTTACACTATGGAAATTAAAATCATTATTGCAACTATAATTTGGTATTCCATCCTATTCAGTTCTTGAAGGTGATTAGGTATTCAAATTTATTAAGAAAATAAAATTGTTTTATTAAAATTATTAAAATTCATTAAGAATTACTAAATTATGGGATAATTATATAGGACTTATTTATATGTTTTAAACCTTTTATTTAATGATAAAACACATATTTAACCGGGAAAATTGTAATCAATATATCCTGATTTTTTTTTTAATTCCAATTATTTCTCATAGATGTTGATGCAAGTCTATTACCAAATATGCTTGAAGAAATATGGTAATATAGTCCTGTTGGGAAATGTATCTTTCATTATGAAATTTCTGCATTTATTGATGAACTTCTGAATCTCATAAAGTTTGTTTGGGCAAGACTATTTTTGATGCAAGTTTATGTTTGAACCAACTTTAGATATTGGCTTCACTATTCGATCAAATTCTTTTCTATGGTTTCAGCTTCAGCTTTAGCCCATTTATACTCCAATATAAAAAAAATTAAATTAAAAAGATATATATTTGATTACACAAGAAAGTGCTACAGTAATTAATAATTCTTAAATTAAATAGAATAATTTAATATAAAGTGAATTATTAATACTATCATAATAAATAATGAATAAATAACAGTAAACATGAATGTCAATAGACTGCAATTGCTATGTACATTCCTATTGAACAAAATATTTGAACCAAATCTTTTCATATTATAAATAATATTGCAAAATAGAATAATGTAGACTGTGTTATAGTATAATTATAATCTTTGTTAAATTATTTGGAGTATTAAATTTAAAATATTGAATAATATAATATTTTCTTAGGTTTTGGTTGTTTAGTTTCATGTAGATAATAAATCTTTGTAGAAAAAACCTTATTTGAAGATACTTCATATCTTCTGAGGTTAAATTGAATGTAGGTTGTCAACTGGCCACTTCAAGTATTAATAAGAAGGAAGAAACCACAAGAAGTTGTTAACAACCTCTTCAACCTAGGTATGATTAAGCATATTAACAAATATGAAGAAAAGAAGAAATTGCCCAAGACAACTTCTAGTGAAATACCAAAAACATTTTGCTTTTCCTGATAAAACTTGAAAGCAACACACTTTTTAAGCATCCTTTAGAAAGACAATTTTTCACAGTGCTGAAAATGGGGTAATTACCTTTGCTCATTGCTAGTAGATGCAAAGTAAAACCTAATAAATTGGTGGTAACATCTACATCAACTGTGCTCTGTACCAGTAAAGGTAGTCAAAAGAAATGTTGCTTCCTCACTAATACACTTAGAGATGAACACCAATGAGGGTTACATGTTTATCTCAGTGACCACAGGAATAAACCAACAGGATATAGTAGACAAATGAAGCCTTGAAATTCAATTGCTAAAGTTGAAATTTAATCAAGGTAATTACAATGAATAACAACTGAAAGTTATTCTCTATATCATTTATCATTACCAGTTACCATTGTCCTTGGTGTTGTTTAGCCAATCCTATAAATAATAAACTACAAAAGGCAAACTATAGAGTTTTATTTTATGAAACTATCCAATTTGCTTTGAAACATTAAAGTGACTTTTCTCAATGGGAGATTTTTTTTTTATATACATCTTTATTAGAGTATAATTGCTTCACAATGCTGTGCTAGTTTCTGTTGCACAACAAAGTGAATCATCCATATGCATACATATATGCCCATAACCCCTCCCTCTTGAGCCACCCTCCCTATCCCACCCCTCTAGGTCATCACAAAGCACAAAGCTGATCTCCCTGTGCTATGCTGCTTCTCCCCACTACCTATGTATTTTACATTTGGTAGTATACATGTCTATGCTATTCTTACTATTCCCCAGTTTCCCCTTTCACCCACCCTGTGTCCCCAGGTCCATTCTCTATGCCTGCATCTTTATTTCTGCCCTGACACTAGGTTCATCAGCACCATTTTTTTTTTAGATTACATATATATGAGTAAGCATACAGTATTCACTTTTCACTTTCTGACTTACTTCACTCTGTATGACAGACTCTAGGTCCATCCAACTCACTACAAATAACTCAATTTCATTTCTTTTTATGGCTGAGTAATAGTCCATTGTATATTTGTGCCATATCTTCTTTACCCATTCATCTGTCAATGGACATTTAGGTGGTTCCATGTCTGGCTATTGCAAATAGTGCTGCAATGAACATTGAGGTACATGTCTCTTTTTGAATTATGGTTTTGAAAAAATTCAGAGTAGTGATAGTAAACATGATCCAGAATCTCTGAAGTAGAATGGAGGCACAGATTGAGAAAATACAAGAAATGTTTAACAAAGATCTAGAAGATCTAAAGAACAAACAGTGATGAACAACACAATAACTGAAATGAAAAGTACACTAGAAGAAATCAATAACAGAATAACCGAGGCAGAAGAATGAATAAGTGAACTGTAAGAAACAATGGTCGAAATCACTGCCAAGGAGCAGAATAAAAAAGAAAAATGAAAAGAATTGAAGACAATCTCATAGACCTCTGGGACAACACTAAATGCACCAACATTCAAATTATAGTGTTCCCCAAAGAAGAAGAGAAAAATAAAATGTCTGAGAAAATATTTGAAGAGATTATGGTGGAAAACTTCCCTAACATGGGAAAGGAAATAGTCACCCAAGTCCAGGAAGCACAGAGAGTCCCATACAGGATAAACCCTAGGAGAAACACACCAAGACACATATTAATCAAACTAATAAATATTAAATTCAAAGAAAAATATTAAAAGCAGCAAGGGAAAAACAACAAATAACATTCAAAGGAGTCCCCATAAGGTTATCAGCTGATTTTTCACCAGAAACTCTGCAGGCCAGAAGGGAGTGGCAGGATATACTTAAAGTGATGAAAGAGAAAAACCTATAACCAAGATTACTCTACTCAGCAAGGGTCTAATTCAGATTCAACAGAGATTCAGATTCAACAAAGCTTTTCAGGTAAGCAAATCTAAGAGAATTCAGCACCACCAAAACAGCTTCACAGCAAATGCTAAAGGAACTTCTCTAGGCAGGAAACACAAGGGAAGAAAAAAAGACCCACAAAAACAAATTCAAAACAAATTAGAAAATGGTAATAGGAACATACATATCAACAATAACCTTAAATGTAAATGGATTAAATGCTCCAACCGGAAAACACAGACTGACCGAATGGATACAAAAACAAGACCCATATATATATTGTCTAGAAGAGACCCACTTTAGACCTAGGGACTGAAAGTGAAGGGATGGAAAAAGATATTCCATGCAAATGGAAATCACAAGCAAGCTGGAGTAGCAATACTCATATCAAACAAAATAGACTTTAAAATAAAGACTATTACAAGAGACAAAGAAAGACACTACATAATGATCAAGGGATCAATCCAAGAAGAAGATATAACAATCATAAATATTTATGCACCCAACACAGGAGCATCTCAATACATAAAGCAAACACTAACAGCCAAAAAAGGGGAAATCGACAGTAACACAATAATAGTAGGGGACTTTAACACCTCACTTACACCAACGGACAGATCATCCAAACAGAAAATGAATAAGGAAACACAAGCTTTAAATGACACCATAGACCAGAAGGATTTAATTGATATTTAAGGAACATTCCACCTGAAAGTGGCAGAATATGCTTTCTTCTCAAGTGCACATGGAACATTCTCCAGGATAGATCACATCTTGGGTCATAAATCAAGCCTTGGAAAATTTAAGAAAATTGAAATTGTATCAAACCTCTTTTCTGACTATGACACTATGAGACTGGAAATCAGTTACAAGTAAAAAACTGTAAAAAACACAAATACATGGAGGTTAAACAATGTGCTACTAAATAACTGATATCATTGAAGAAATCAAAGAAGAAACTTAAAAATACATAGAAACAAATGGCAACAAAAACACAATGACCCAAAACCTATGGGGCGCAGCAAAAGCAGTTCTAAGAGGGAAGTTTATAACAATCCATGGGAGATTCTTTTGGAGTAGGATAAAGAATGTAGCTGAAAGAAGGGACAGACTGTATCTAGGTATGGTCTATTTATTATTACCAGTTTTTATAGGTAACAGGAAAAGTTCAGCAAGATGAACACTAAGTAAAAAAAAAAAGAAAAAAGAAAAGAAATATTACTAGATATTAGTAATTATTTCCTGGATGTCATCCTCCTCTGGATATGCTTCTTCCTCTGACTCCTATAGAACTTGTTCAAGCCCTTTTATCTCATATCAGTGATTATAAGATTACCACCATCTATTGTCAGTATTTTGAAAGGAGATAGAAATTTATGTATAAACTTGGTGGATCATAAGTCAGAGAACCCTTCTGAAAACCAGCTTGTACCATAATTGTAGACATTCATATATTTTGACTAAACCATTCCACTTCCAGGGATGTATATTGTGCTGATTCTTAAGCAAATGAAGAGATATGTATATGAGGAGGTTCATTGCAGTAGAACAAAGTAAATAAGGGTTTGGATGTATCATTATTAAATGTGTGTTTAAAGGAATTCTCTGCAGTTATAATTCCTTTTTAGCTAAATATATTGACATGAACAGATTAAAAACAAAAGCAGTTTAGAGATTATCATATATTACCCTCTTTCTGTAAATTCACACAGAAAAACACACACGCACGCATGCACACACAAGATACATCTTTGAATTTTTATTAAGATGTTAATTTTTTTTATACAATGTGTTACTTACACGGATATTACTCTCTTCTCTGTGATTTACCCCATTTTTTTCGAATATTTCTTATTGTAGAAAAAGAATAAATATTCTAAGCTTAGAAATATTTGTTTTTATTTAAATTCCCCTGATAATTTGTGAAGTTAAATATTTTTTTTAAATGTTGACATATTTAATACTTGGATCAATGTCCTTTGCCCAATTTACTTTTGATTTTATCTACTTTCTTATTAATTTATAAATGCTCTTCTTATATTAAAGACACCACTACATTATTTTAATATTAAAAAAATAAGTTGTATCAATGTTTTTATTTGCTGTTCTACATTTTTTAAGGCATCTTTTCCAAACTGAAAATTTAAATAAACACATTGTCTGTTTTATTAATCACTTTCTTCAAAGATTTCAATTTTATAGCATATAAAGACTTCACCTATGTCATTTTTTAAAATTTACTTCTGCTTTTTCTAAAATGGTCAGAAATTTGAAAAATTTAATTATAAATATAGAAGGACATCAATTTTTATTAAAGAATAAGGTAGATTCATATGGTATTATATACAGTGTGTTATATATATATTATATTGTATTATGTTAAAATTATATACTATCAATTAATATGTAACGATGTATAGTTTCTACTTTCCGAACTCTACCAACAATTAAGATATTTTTCCAAATTTGAAACTTTTCCACTGACTGAAATTTCTGTATCTGCTGTATATTAAATTCACATGTATGTTTGATTTGACTACTCAAATATTATACTAATCTTCATTTTTATAATAGCATATAAATGAATAAAGCTTTATATTATAGATTTAAATCTGTAAGGAAATATACTACTTTTTCCTCTTTTTTGGTATACTTTGATGTTAGCTCTGTTGCTCAGGAGTAACATTTGAAAAAATTTGACATAATAATGATCAGTTGAGATACTGTTTGGAATTTATTTTGTAGATTAATTTAGGAAGGTTTAATACCATTAATTCTATCATAGCTTCTTATCTCAGAAAAAAGTATGATTTGCCATTCATATCAAGTCTTCTGATACTTCCTTCAGTGGAGTTTTCTGATTTTCTTAATGGAAGTACCTACATATTTTTAAAATACTTTATTATGCTTTTATCAATTAAAACATAGTAATTGTGGTTACTGAATTGTTATATAATATATGCAAGTCGACTGTCTAGTAACTGTCAATTTTTGTTTCTTCTGACCCACGGGTTAAAATTAATGGTGAGAAAAATTCATGGACAATGGTAAATGATCTGTAAAGTGTCAGAATTTATGTGTAAGTATGTCACCTGGAATACACAAACATTAATGAATATGAACACTCCATTAGCAGAACACTGAAATAATGAGGCATAAGAAATATATGCAGCAATACTGGTGAGTTGGAGGTCAATGTTTGATCCCAAGTGTTGTACAAGTAAGGTGGGGTGTTAAGTAAAGAACAGGAAGGAAGCCACAGGTGGAAAATCCCTTATAAATTTTGATTTTATAAAGATATATTATAAATGGTGTTGTTATAGTGCCAAGTAGAAAAATAAACCATTGTGTACACAGATACTGATACGAGAATTACTAAAGCTATAGTAATAATGATGTATAACGTATTACAAACATTGTTTTCTGCAGTAAAATTTGCTAATCTTTCTGTATATTTCATATTACATAATTTTTACTATAAATGAATGAGATTGGTTCTATTTTTAATATGAGTACATTAACTAAAATTTAGAGTAATTGTTTGTCTCAACCTACATTCAAACTCCAGTCAGTTTCATTCCCAATCATATGTTCCTCACCACTGCTCACTATGAAAATATTGACCTAGAAAGGTCTAGACATAAATGTTAATGTTGCTTATAACTATCAGTAGAAAAGCGACATTTTTTTTCCTTTCCTTCTAGTTTCTGCATTTCGTCCATTGACTATATGAATGTAAACTTTGTTGTGGGGGAAAAGTACAATTGTACTAATCAAGAAGCCTGATATTGAGGGAATATAAGTCATCGTTTTTTGGCACTGTATTTGCAGATTTTCAGATTAGTCTACATTGTATAGCAGAACTCTAAAAGAGGACATGATAAAAACAGGTGAGTTAGATCCTTGTGCTACCAGGAATATGAAAGTATGAAAAAGCATTCAAAATTCTTTAGGTCAGGTAAGAGAAAATATATATAGCAGAACTAATAGCAGAACTCCAAAACTAGATGCCACTTATAAACATACAGCTTCAACACATCCACAGAAAATTTTTCAGTAAATAAATATTTTGTTTTACTTTCTGATTCTTACTGTATATAAAACAATTAAATGAAATTATTTGACATGTCTAGAACGAACTCTTGTTTGTTGGATTAAATAGGACACTTCAAACACCAGCCCCCTCCCCACCTTTTATTGATAGTCATGAAACCTGTATTGCATAAGTTATTTTCCATGTTTCAGACAACTATCTTCTGATAATTCCCAAAACATTTTCTAGAACTTAGAAGTAACCAAGGTGTCTTTTAGTAATGGAGTGAATACAAATACTGTAATATACCCAGACAACAGAATAGTATTTATGGCTAAAAAAGAAATGAACTACCAAGCCATAAAAATATAGGGAGAAACCTTAAATGTATATTACTAAGTGAAAGAAACCAATCTGAAAAGGCTACATACTGATTCCAACTATAGGACATTCTGGAAAAGGTGAAAATATGGAGAAAATAAGAAGATCAGTGATTTCTATGGTGGGGGAGGGGAGAGATGAGTAGGCAGAGCACAGGGGATTTTTAGAGTAGTGAAAATACCTGTATGACATTATAATGATGTATGTATGTCATTATCCATTGTCAAATGTCACAGAATGTACAATACCAAGAATGAACCCTAAGGCAATGTATGGATTTTGGCTGATTATATGTCAACATAGATTCATCCTTGGTAAAAAAAAAAAAGTACCATTCTGTTGATGTTGCTGTTGATGATGGGGGAGGCTATGCATGTATGGGGACAGGGGATATTTGAGAAATCGCTTTACCTGTCTCTCAATTTTTTTGTAAACCTAGAATTGCTCATAAAGTAAAAAGGAAGGAAGGAAGGGAGGGAAGGAAGGAGGGGAAGAGAGAGTAAGGAAAAAAATACTGCAGCAGAATTGTTGGAGATGTTACCATGATCTAATCAAGAAAACTAAGCCTCCATCTAATTTATGGCATTCAATAAATATGCAGCCTTGGGTGAATTGGTGTCTTGCCTTGGGTGAATTTGTGTCTTTCTTTTGTCTGTAAGTGAAGAAGATGAATTATTTAAGTTTACACTGAAGCTTTTCAAATGACAATATAAGATGCTAATAATAATAATTAAATATTTTCTATTTTACAGAATGATTTCTATCACTATCCTTTGAGGCTCAAAACTCATGTTAAGAAAAATAATATTGTCTTCTCTAATTTATATATGGGGAAATTGAAGTCTAAATAAGTCAAATTAATTGACCATAGTTACAAGCCTAGTTAGAGCAGAGAGAAAAACTGAACTATATCCTAAACCCTTACTCCAGTTCCAGCAACCCAGAAAAAGTTCATAAACTAGTCATTAGTCATGTGGAGGAGTAGAATTCACAAGGTTGTGTCTCAATTTGGAAACTTGAACAAATGAAGTAAACATAATGATGCTAGATGCCCTGTTCATACTAAGCTTGTTTTACTTGGAGGAACATGTACATTACCCCTTCTATGACCTGAGAAGAATGTGGAAATGTTTTACCTTTGAATTATCTTTTGGCAAGAGAAGATTTTTCCAAGGGCACACATTGTAATTATCTACAGTTTAAATTAATACTCTAAAAAGTAGTTCTCTGGAGGGGTGTTTTTACTATTATTATATTACCCAAGGAATCATTGCTGATCCCATTTACTTTATTTATAACCACTGAAATGTCAAGTCAATCTGGTAAGTCTGAATCATTCTTATATAACTAAATAAGTGAAAATTAGAAAGTTTTGAGCTTTTGTTATGCTAGAAATGAACAGTTTTATCAAGACATGTTTGGAAGAAAGAGAGCACTAAATATGCTCCTGGAATAAGAATAATATTGCCATATGTTTTTCACTTGTAAGTAGTAGTTGTGATTTTAAAGTCATTTAATTCTTTAAGTAAATTGAATGAGGGCCATTTGAAAGCCACAATAGTCAATTGAAATAATAATAAGAAGCCATCTATACAACAAGGCTGAATTAATTGAAAGCTGTGGTTGTCAGGAACTGAGATTCATGGAATAGTAAAGTAGTAAAAATAACCCCAGGGACTGATACTGATTTGCATAAAGTACATCTGTACTAAGTGGCCAGGTTATGCTATAATGTCAGACAACATCAAAATCTTCTTCAGGCTTCACCAGAACCTGGACAGAGAGAACTGGGGAGTTGAGACTTGACAATCATTATTATTTGTGTGTGTGTGTGTGTGTGTGTGTGTGTGTGTGTGTGTGTGTGTGTGTCCCCAAAAGGCACATGACACCTTTACTGACAGTTAAACAGTACTACTTATTTGGCCACATCTAACTCCAAAGTAGAAAATTATATCCCTCTGTATATCCTAAAGCAAAGATTAACCACAAGTTGGTGAAAGTTAGTCCTATGTAACACAAAAAACCTCTTAGTTCCATTTGGCAAAGTTTCCCAATTGCTCTGGCCTAGTTTGTGGAAAGTATGTACATTATCAGAACTAGCACATTTTGAGTTTTATGGACCAATAAATTATCCAAAATGATCCTGAAAACAGACATATGGTTATAAATGTTTAATTTTTTAAGTAAGGAAATAAAAATATTTTCTCTATCATTATTAGGTTTTCACAAAATGAATTGCACTGACAACATGAGATAGGAAATAACCTCAGAATGAAGTACATTTTTTAAAAATTTGAATGCATTTATATCTTTGAATCTTTTACAGGAGTTGTCTTTTTGGTTGTTTTATGTTTATATTTAACCATGACTGATGAAAGCCTCAGCACAATCCTATACATGCATGTTAGGGTTGTTGATCTAGAAATCAGCCTATGTTCAATCATAAAAGCTCTTAAAATTCTATTTTTAAAGTAATTTAAAATGTAGGAAGATACTACACCAAGAAAATATCTTTGTAATATACCAAATTAATTAATTTAGAGAAAAGAAAAAAACAAACTAAAAGAGAGATAACAAGACTGTTACAACTCCAACATTTGTAATACCTTATAAAAATTTATAAAATCCACTTTAAAAAAAATAGCATGTGTTTCTTTATTCTCTATGCCTACTTAGATGATCTTCTATTTCTCTTATTTTTAGTTTGTAAATATGGTGAATTACTTTGATTTTTGCTTGTTAATTCAAGCTTACATTCCTAGGGAAAAATCCACCTAGTCATGATGTCATATTCATTTTATATACTGTCAGATTTGATTTGCTAAAATTTTATAAAGAATTCTTGCATCTGTGATAATGAGAGATATCATTCTAGAGATTTCTTTCTCTATAGCATCTTTGTCTGGTTTTGGTATAAAGTAAATATTAAACTCAAAGAATAACTAGGGAGTTCTGGATCCAAATGAAAATTTTTCTGGAAGAGTTAATACAGAATTGAGATTTATGCCTTATAATAGTCTTTATTTTGAAGTATGTTTTTTCTGATATGAGTATGGCTACTCCAGCTTTCTTTTGATTTCCATTTGCATGGAGTACCTTTTTCCTTCCCCTCACTTTCAGTGTATAGGTGTTCCTAGGTCTGAAGTGGGTCTCTTGCAGACATCATATATATTGGTCTTGTTTTTTATCCATTCAGACAGTCTGTGTCTTTTGGTTGGTGCACTTAATCCATTTACATTTAAGGTGATTATCAATATGTGTGTTCCTATTACCCTTTTCTAATTTGTTTTGGGTTTGTTTTTGTAGGTCTTTTTCTTCGCTTGTGTTTCCTGCCTAGAGAAGTTCCTTTAGCATTTGTTTTAAAGCTGGTTTGGTGGTGCTTAATTCTCTTAGATTTGCTAGTCTGAAAAGCTTTTTATTTCTCCATTGAACCTGAATGAGATCCTTGCTGGGTAGAGTAATCTTGGTTGTAGGTTTTTCTCTTTTACCACTTTAAATATATCCTGCCACTCCCTTCTGGCCTGCAGAGTTTCTGGTGAAAAATCAGCTGATAGCCTTATGGGGACTCCTTTGAATGTTATTTGTTGTTTTTCTCTTGCCACTTTTAATATTTTTTCTTTGAATTTAATTTTTGTTAGTTTGATTAATATGTGTCTTGGTGTGTTTCTCCTAGGGTTTATCCTGTATGGTACTCTCTGTGTTTCCTGGACTTGATTATTTCCTTACCCATGTTAAGAGGTTTTCAACTATAATCTCTTCAAATATTTACCCAGATGCTTTCCCTTTCTCTTCTTCTTCTGGAACCCCTATAATTTGAATATTGGTGTGTATAATGTTGTCCCAGAAGTCTCTGAGTCTATCCTTGTTTATTTTCATTCTTTTTTCTTTATTCTGCTCCTCAGCAGCTATTTCCACCATTGTATCTTCCAGCTCACTTATCTGTTCTTCTGCCTCAGTTATTCTGCTATTGATTCCTTCTAGTGTGTTTTAAATTTCAGTTATTGTGTTGTTCATCACTGTTTGTTTGTTCTTTAGTTCTTCAGGTTCTTTGTTAAACATTTCTTGTATCGTCTCAACCCGTACCTCCATTCTATTTCCGAGATCTTGGATCATCTTTACTATCATTACTCTGAATTCTTTTTCAGGTAGATTGCCTGTTTCCTCTTCATTTATTTGGTCTTGTGAGTTTTTGCCTTGCTCCTTTGTCTGCAACATATTTCTCTGTGATCTCATTTTGTCAAACTTACCGTGTTTGGGGTATCCTTTCTGCAGGCTGCAGGGTCATAGTTCCTCTTGCTTCTGTTTTCTGCCCCCTGATGGGTGAGTTTGGTCCAGTGTCTTGTGAAGGCTTCCTGGTGGGAGGGACTGGTGCCTGCACTCTGGTGGGTGGAGCTGAGTCTTTTCCTTCTGATGAGCAGGGCTCTGTCTTGTGGTGTGTTTTGGGGTGTTTGTGAGCTTAATATGACTTTGGGGTGTCTGTGAGCTTAGTATGAGCTTAGGCAGCCTGTCTGCTGATGGGTGGGGCTGTGTTCCTATCTTGCTCATTGTGTGGTGTGAGGTGTCCAGCACTAGAGCTTCCAGGCAGTTGGGTGGAGCCAGGTTTTGGTGTCAAGATGGATACCTTCAATGTCCCTCCTGGGTTGCTGGTCCCTTTTATGATTCCTCTTTTTTCTTTTTCTTTCTTTTGTCCTACCCTGTTGTGAGGGGATTTTTCTTGTCCTTTTAGGTGTCTAAAATCTTTCACTAATGTTCAGCACTAATGTTCACTAACAGTTCAGAGAACTGTTTCTTTTGTAGATGAATTCCTGATGTACCTGTGAAGAGAGATGAGTTATGTGTCCTCTGTTCCATCATCTGGACTTAGTAAAGTCAAGAAACTTTTCGAGTCAGGCCCCAGCAAATGTCCTCCTGCTTGGTGTTGCTCATGTCAAAAGGAGGAGGCCAAGTCCAGTTTAAAAGCAAAGGAAAGTCTTATTCTTTGATCAAAGAATGGAGAGGCTGAGCTCATGATCTAGAGCACGTGGTCCTCCAGAAAGCCATTCCTTAAATATTTGGTAAAATTCACCCATATAGCTATTTGGGAATAGAATATATTTTGTGAAAATATTTCAACTAAATTTTTGGAAAAGATATAGGCTATTTTGTTATATATTTCTTATTAGGTCAGTTTGATAGTTTGTGTCTTTTAAAATTTTTGTCCATCATAAATTATTTAATTTATTAGCATGAAATTATTCATAATATTATCTTATTACACATTTAATATTTAGGAGATCTTGTAGTGATGTCACCGCTCTCTTTCTTGCTACTGTTCTCTTGTGTCTTATCTCTTTTCTGATCAGTCAGCCTAACTTATCAGTTTTATTGATCTTATAAAGGTCAAAGAAAGAACTATTGTCTTTCTTGCTCTTCTCTTTTGTTCTTTTGGTTTTTATTTAATTGATTTCCATTCTAACCTATGTAATTTATTTTCCTTCATTTATTTGTATTTAATTTACTCTTCTTTTTTCTAGGATCTTAAGGTAGAAGCTGTGGTCATTGATTTGAGACCTTTTTTTTTTCTTTTCTAATATGTCTAGACTTTCAGTTCTGTGAATTTCCCTTTAACTACAGGTTAAGGGGCATCCCACAAATTTTGAGATTTTTGTCTTTTTGCTTTCATTCATTTAAAAATGTGCTTTAATTTATTTTTTATTTTCTATTTTGACCTTTTTTTAGAAGTATTCTATTTAGCTTGCAAATAGTTGTATATTTTCAAGTGCATTTTGTTTTTGTTATTGACTTCTAATTACTGTATGTATGACTTGATAACTTTGACGTGTTTTTTTCCTACTCAAGGATCTGTTGGTGGCTGGAATCAAAAGCTTATACCCAGGAAAAAAAATAAACATAGGTTTGAGGAAGAGCAGAACCTGGGGTAGCTCTCTCTTGTCTCTTGAATCTTTTAAATATTTTGAGACTAGTTTAGTATCCAATATATGATCTATATTTGATGGAATATTTTTTTGGAATTTTTTGGAATTAAAATAATCTGTATTCTTTTTTTAGTGGAGTGTTCTGAAAAAAATTGTTGATTAATATCATTATTTAAATCTCCTATACACTTACTTATTTTTTGCTTACTTAAAACTCCAGATGTCTGTTTTTGTACTACTCTCTCCTCTGGTGTTTTTTTTTTTTTTTAACAATAGTCATCTTGATTTCACCAGACAATCAGTTCCTTTTCCTCAACACAAGGACTCTGTCTGACTCTATGTTTCCTGCATAGCAGCCTAGAAATTGTTTCAAGGCAGTGTGGCAAATCCCTAGGTCATACCTCATTTGTTTCCCATTTCTCAGAAATTACTTCCCTTCATTATCTGATGTCCAGTGTCCTGGATACCACATTTTCATTTTTTGGTCATTTCAAGTGGAGTAGTAAATCCCGTTATTCTTTCTCTATCTTTACCAGAAATAGAAACCCCTGACTATTACTCAGTGTAATAATCTGGTGGGGGAGGATATTTTTGGAATACATACTTGGACTTTCTGAGGGTAATATCCATCATACTTCTATTTTGAGGATAAGTAACAGTGGTTGTTTTACTCTCAGATGAAATAAACTAAAATTTTCTATAACAGGTATTTCTCATGACAATCCTAAACTGACTTTGCTTTCCCCCAGAAGATGATTCAACCAGTACTCCTATGACCTTGTCTACGAAAATCATGCAATTGACTAAGTTTAAATTTCACTTCTTCGTTTTTTTATTTATGTTTTATTCATTTAATTATTATTTTTTTCTCCTCAACAAATATTTTTGATTGTCTTCTATGTGTCAGGCACTGTTCTAGTTCCTTCATTTCAGAGATGAACAAGATCATTTGACTCTATTTTTGTGAAATAGACTAATGATATTTAGCTCACCTAGACTAATTGATTTTATGAAACTCTTCTGTGATAAATTCTGATACATGTTACAGACATTGCTATGTTTGTTTTATGCTTCCTTTTAAGGAGTATCATCTAATTTAAGGAGTATCACCTTTAAGGAGTATCATCTCCTTAAAGACAAGCAGTGTGTCATCATATAACAGAGGCATGCACATAGTAGTTGTTGTATTAACTTTAATTGATTGATTTAATTTCTGGATTTGCTGGATTCCCTAGAAACACTGTGTTTTCTTTATGTAATTCAACACACACACACACACACACACACGCATATACACACACCCCAAGTGTTCACCTGGGAAAACACACTCAGATGATAAGAAGTTATTTTCCCCAATATGGATGAAAGAATATGCATTTGAAAGTAATCTTATAATCTGTTATTAAATGTAAGTATTATAGAATTTGAATAGCTAAATATTTTATGATAAAGAGCTGTTTATAGGGCAATGCAGAAGTTCAGTATTAGAAAATGCCAACACTGGAAAACAAATTGAATATTAAAATTTCAAACTTTCAATCTTATATTTCACACAAAATTCAATTTCAAACTATATGCAAATGGTTTCACAGTCAGATATTTTTTTTATATATATATATATATTTATAATTAGACTATAGCTAAGCTAAAATATATATTAAAATCCTCAAAGCCTAGAAGAATTTTTAAATATTATAGTTTAATTTGAGTGGTTTTGCAGATAATCTACCATTTTCATAGCTGATTTCTTTAGTAATTTCCTTCTTCTAATGATTGTATAATTAAACCATTATGGGAAATGTAGGTTTATGCATATTCACTGAGAATTCGTTACAACAAACAAACCATAATTAACTACAAGTCCAAAATACATTTTAATTTATATAAAGATTTCTCCTATACAACTTATTTTTGTTTGTTGAAAAAATAGAGCATAGTAATAAATACTAACTTCTTGATCTATTGGGTCACATAATGATGATCCTTTTTTGTCTTTGTTTTTTTTTACAATACAGTTATTTAGACTGAAATGTTTTAGTATAATTAAGTGAATATAATTGTTTCCTTTACTATTGTATTTGTAAGAATAACAATGTAGAGAAAATTACCACACAGCCACATACAGGGAAAATAAATTTTGTTTTTGTTCTTGAGTGAAAAATATATCATACTTACATACACGTCTATGTATAATTTTATAATTGATATAATAGAGTTTAGATTCTAAAATCTAAAGCATTTTCTATCACCTTACAATCTGTTAACCAGTATTGTTTGCAATTAACATAAAATTTCTTTTGTAGCCACAGAGCATTAATTAGAGTGCCCATGATATACACATTTGACATTTAAGCTATATAATTGAATAAATAAACAGTTGGGTCACATAATCAATTTGTCTAATTGCATATGCCTATATGCAACTAGTTTATTATTCAAACAAAAACAAATAAACATGAGGATAGCATCTCCTTAAAATGTATTTTGTAGAAATAGAAAATACACATCTTTCAAAATCATTTGTCCATCTTACAAATCCATATGCTAGGAGTTAATAAATCACATGTTCTCAGACCAATATGTCAGTGTCCTTAAAATACTCTGATATTAGAACCTGGAATTGGATACTGTACCTAGTTTCTGTGGGTTGTCTAAACTAAAAGATAATGTAAATCTGCAGTAATTGAACTTAATCTGCAGACTAAATAATGTGCACACATGCACACACACACAATCATATTCTCTGTGATGATTTGAAACATTCCATGACTTCAAATATCTGAGATGTCTACTAAATCCAATGATTTGGCCAAGAAGAAAAATAAGTTTAAATATCTGTGATCTCCATATTTTTATCTAGTTCATTTTATTCAGTATCTCTAGAGCAATCCACCCTCATTAGAAGAAATTGAAAAGATAGAAAGGAAAAATATCACAAGAAAACAGAACCCTGCCCCTTACACATTTCCAAAATTATCATATTTATTCCTTCATTTCCTTACTCATTTAACAAATTATATATATATATATATATATATATATTACATAAGATATTTTGACTCAAGAAAATTTTTCCAACAGTGAGCTAAAATAAAACTGACTAACTCTTCATTAGAAGAAGAGTGATTGTCTCTGCATGAACTTCAGAACATTATTTCTATTACAGAATCCTGAATAAAAGCCATGCTGGCTATCTGAACACTTATGTTAAGGAAACAGTATGATTAGGAGGCAGTTTGATTTCCCAAATTGCTCTGAAATTTTAAGAATTAAGCCCCAGACACAGGCATGTTTCACTAATATCATCCTTCAAAGTCACAGCTCCTTTGAGAAGGGCTGGTATTGAATGGCTCTGCTAATTAGACTTTGTGTCAGTTGAGGGAAACTGCTTAGCATTATGAATCTATAGACATAATTGGTTCAGAGGTGGAGATGGCAATCTGTAGAAATATTAGATAAAATCAATTAAATTAAATTTTTAAAGAAGGAAACTCTTCTCCTTGCAGGAATCAATGGATAAGAACAATGACATTTCCAGTGACAAAGGAAGAGGGAGTATCAGGATTCATAATATGCACATCCTAAAACATTGAGTCTAGCACTTTGAATTGTGTTGATCCATGTGTGTGTTGTGTGTTGTTATGGGATTAGAGAAGCAATTCCATAACAGTCACAGAGATCAATGGAATTACATTGAAATGGGGAGATTAAAATGTGTAGGTAGGTAAGTAGATAGATTAGATGATAGATATATAGATATAAATACAGATATCTAGAGGAGGTAATATTCACTTGATTCTATAAAAATAAGTAGCTCTCCAGTAGGTGAAACATATTTAAATGTATTATTTTAAAAAGAGAAGAATTAAGCAATATATTTCATATATTTGGGAAATATTAATGCAGCCTACAATAGTTGATCTATAGGTTTTATGAACAGAGGTGTGGGCTCAAGATGGAAAAGTTTAGTTGAGTCATGGTAAAAAATGACTTCAAGGCTTCCCTGGTGGTACAGTGGTTAAGAATCCTCCTGCCAATGCAGGGGACACGGGTTCAAGTCCTGGTCGGGGAAGATCCCACATGCCACAGAGCAACTAAATCCTTGCACCACAACTACTGAGCCTGTGCTCTACAGCCCGTGAGCCACAACTACTGAAGCTCACGTGCCTAGAGCCCGTGTTCCACAAGAGAAGCCACCACAATTAGAAGCCCACACACTGCAACAGAGTAGCCCCCACTCACCGCAACTAGAGAAAGCCCGTGCACAGCAATGAAGGCCCAACGCAGCCAAAAATAAATAAATCAAATAAAATTTTAAAAAATGACTTCAATATGAAACAATGTATTTTGGGCATTATTATTTTGGATTTTTGTCAAGTTTATTTAGATATAAATACATAGAGGAAAATTCACCCCATTTCAGTAGATAGTTTGATTAATTACGACAAATGTGTACAGTTATGTAACCACCATCCAAATATAGAAGATTTTCATCATCTTTAGATGTTCCTTTGTGTCCTTTTCTTGTCAATTTCATGCCCTGACCCCCAGCACTAGCAACAACTATTCTGCTTTTTATCTTTATAGTTTGCGCTTTAGAAAATGTCTTATAAATGGAATTATACAGTTTATAGACATTTGTGTCTGGCTTTTCAACATCTCCTTGCACTTGTTTTCTTCCTTTTTACTCTTCAAACACCAATCCCCAATACAGCGAAGAAGATATAGAAAAAATACCTATCAATCATCTGATAAAGTACTTGAAGGAAAAAAATTAGGCATTTATATTTGACAGGTAAATGGAACTAAATTAAAAAGTGAAAGTCCATCTAATTGCTCTGGAAAATATACAGCCACTAGAACAATGATTTGAAATTAATTGAAACTCAGTAAATACTGATTCTGAATTTAAATATGAGAGTGGCATATATTCACAGAAAGATGTTTGGAGGTGAGACCCTCATGGTATATTAGGGAAAACTAATAGGTATTGGTATTTGAAGGTTCTGCAGGATTCAGGAATGACCTCAAAGGCACATATTTGATGAAGAAGAGAATAAGTAATATTTGTTTTAGAGAAGACTTGTCTAACTGAATAGTTAGATTTTCTTTTAATTTTTAGTGGGGAAAAACTGAGTTAAATGTGACAGAAAGAGCATGTAGGTTAAGATTTTTGGTAAAAATGATAGAATTAGTGCTGATTTTGGCTTACCTAAGCATAAATGGGAAGTATATGGAATGGTTCATAGAATTTTTTTAAATTAATTAATTAATTAATTTTTGGCTGTGTTGGGTCTTTACTGCTGTGCATGGGTTTCCTCTATTTCTGGTGGGCGGGGGCTACTCTTTGTTGCAGTGTGCAGGCTTCTCATTGCAGTGGCTTCTCTTGTTGTGGAGCATGTGTGCACAGGCTTCAGTAGTTGTGGCGTGTGGGCTCAGTAGTTGTGGTACACGGGTTTAGTTACTCCACAGCACATGCCGATCTTCCCGGACAAGGGCTTGAACCCACGACCCCTGCATTGGCAGGTGGATTCTTAACCATTATGCCACCAGGGCATAGAATTAAACACTAGTTTATGAATCTGATTTGGACACTGGCAATAACCATGTGAAAGTCCATCTAGGTACCAGGTCTATTTTAAGGCACATTGGAGGGTCTCTACAGTTAGAAATGGAGGAAAGTATGACTAAGATAGTGATCAATATCTCTTTTAATCTTCCTTGCCAAGGAGCTACATTGCAATCTGAAGCCTCCATGGCAGTTACACATGGTATGTAATCAAGTTTTGATTAAAAGGATATGACATTAATAATGGTCACCATTTCCAGGCCTAGAGTCTTAAAAACTTCCACACATCAACCCATTTATTTTCCCTCTGATTAAATGAAATGTAGAAACCCTCCCAGAGTAAACCTTGGAGCCCCAGATTAAAGAGGGTAGAGCCACAATATGGAAAGAGTATGAATACCTAAATCATAACTCAGAAAAACATCAACGAACAAGAATTATTCATATTGAACAGCTGCATGAGAAAAATATTTTTATTGCATTAGGCCATTCAAATTTTGTGATTTGTCTCTTACTGAAGTCACAATTACCTTCACTAATAGAGTAGAATCCATTTAATTATAAGTCAATACCACTATTTTGCATTTTTGATCTGAAAAATCATGTAACCAATTTTGGGGGGTGGGTAACTAATGTAATTCAAGTGTAAAGGATAAATTAGAGTAGAGATCATTGGGAAAGAGAATTGACCAGTTTACAGTCAGTTAAATAATTGAGTATTGAATGATCATCTGGATTATTAAGGTGGTTACAGGATAACAGTGGATAGAATTTACTGAGAGGGAGTTTAATTTAGAAAAATGTTTCTATGATTCTTCATTTATTCAGTTTTACTAGTGATAAATTTCACTGATGAAGCACGAGATAGCTGTGGATCAAGAATTTCAAATGAAATACAAGTATCTGTTAAGACTTGAAAGTACGACTTATTCTGGCAGAACTTTTAAGCCTTAAAAATGTGATAGGTTTCTATTTGAATACTAATTTTATATAATTAACTCTTTCCAATGCTGTTTTTTTTAACATCTTTATTGGAGTATAATTGCTTTACAGTGGTGTGTTAGTCTCTGCTTTATAACAAAGTGAATCAGTTATACATATACATATGTTCCCATATCTCTTCCCTCTTGCATCTCCCTCCCCCCACCCTCCCTATCCCATCCCTCTAGGTGGTCAAAAACTACCAAGCTGATCTCCCTGTGCTATGCGGCTGCTTCCCACTAGCTATCTATTTTATGTTTGGTAGTATATATATGTCCATGCCACTCTCTCACTTTGTCACAGCTTGAGTCAGCTATTTTCACAGTTTTGGGTGGGTGTGGTGAGAGGAAAAATGATTTTAAAGGAGAAGAATACTTAGGTTCTTAATTTCTGTCATCAGTTTGGGTATGATTATAAAACAAAATCTTGCTTGTTTGGAGGTTTAGAAAGAAGTTCATTCAGAATAATTTTATTTATTATTAATGAAGAGTGAATTCTTTCCTACAAGCCATAGGGAAGCAGTGAAATTTCTAGGACTAAAGAGTGACTTGTTCATTTACTCTGGATTGTGAAGATAATCATAATTCTCAGAGTATCTAGAAACTGATGTGTGAACTTCAGGAAAGTGAGACTGATAGAATACCAAAAGAGCACTCAAAATGTACCCCTAGTAATCAACAGAGTATAATAAATGAAAAACTCTGCCAAATGTAAATTCTTCATTTGGGTTGAAAAGGAAGTAAGTCTCTAAATTTATCTTTTTCTACAAATTTGGGATTTTTTTTTCAATTTTTAATTCAATAAGTATTAATTTACCTATTCCAGATACTGTTGTAGATGCTGATAAGGCAGTGATAAATGACAACAGAAACAAGCTCCTTTTTGGAGAGACAGAAAGGATAGATAATAAATAAATAAAATGATAATAAAAAGTCATATAATTTCAGAGACTTAGAAATGCCACAGGGAAAAAAAATAAGGTGAAGAGGGTGACAGTATGTTCTGGAGAAGGGGAAAAAGAAGAGAGCAAATTTAGAGAGGGTAATCATGGAAATCTTTTCAGCAAAGATGATATTGGAGCATAAACACTTATGAAAGATGAGATCCGCATTAAAATTTGGAGTAAGATAATTCCAAGGGGAGGGATCAGCAAGACTAAAGGCAGGGAGACAAGAATGATCCTGATATATTTGGGAAACAAGCCATGAGTATGGAGAAGAAGAATTGAAGGGCATTTGAAGGATACAGATTGGGACAATGTTAAGGTGGAAATAGACTTCATTATGGAGGTCCAGATAGGGCAAGGCAGGTGCCTGGCTTTTATTCTAAATATAATAAGGACAGTTAGACAGTTTTTAGCTTGGTGTTTTGAAATCTTATTTATGTATTTTAAAAGAACTCCCTCAGTGTTGTGTGGTTAATAGGATGTGTGGTTAATAGGACGGGGGGTGTCAAGTGAGGAAGCAAGCAAATTAGGAGGTTATTTCTGTAGGCCAGGTCTTCTTCAGATGCCTTTTTGATGTTTTCTGCTACCTTTAAGGTGTATAATTAAGTATAATTCAGACATGCAATCAAGAGACAAAAAAGGCTTTCAAGAATTAGGGGGAAAAAGATAATTCATATTTCAGGCCATTTCTGAAAGTAAGGTGATAACACTCCTTTACCTCTATCTGTTTTCTTTTCTATAATATAATCTCTCTTTTTAAAACCTTCTTCTTTTAAAATTGAACAGAAAATGATGACTTAATTATGTTGACACATTCATACACTTAGAAACCAAGCCTCCTTGAAAGATAATGTATTCCTGTGACTATAGCATAGTGATTAATTACATGATATTTTAAGACACACAGATACAAGTGCAAATCAAAGATTCACCAGGTATTAACTGAGTTATTTGGTTAAGTCAATAAACCCTTCTAAGCCTTAGTGATTCATTAATCAAACTATCAAAAATTAAATACAAAGAAAACACATTAAAAGCAGTAAGGGAAAAAACAAATAACACACAAGGGAATCCCCATAAGGTTAACAGCTGATCTCTCAGCAGAAACTCTGCAAGCCAGAAGGGAGAGACAGCACATATTAAAAGTGATGAAAGAGAAAAACCTACAACCAAGATTACTCTACCCAGCAAGGAACTTATTCAGAATTGATGGAGAAATTAAAATCTTTACAGACAAGCAAAAGCTGAGAAAGTCCAGCACCACCAAACGAGCTTTACAACAAATGCTAAAGGAACTTCTCTAGGCAAGAAACACAAGAGAAGCAAAAGACCTACAATGACTAAACTAAAACAATTAAGAAAATGGGAATAGGAACATACATATCAATAATTACCTTAAATGTAAATGGATTAAATGCTCCCACCAAAAGACACAGACTGGCTGAATGGATACAAACACAAGACCCATATAGATGAGTCTACAAGAGATCCACTTCAGACCTAGGGACACATACAGACTGAAAGTGAAGGGATGGAAAAAAGTTATTCCATACAAATTGAAATAAAAAAAAAACTGGAGTAGCAATTCTTATATCAGACAAAATGGACTTTAAAATAAAGGCTATTAGAAGAGACAAAGAAGGACACTACATAATGATCAAGGGATCGATCCAAGAAGAACATATAACAATTGTAAATATTTATGCACCGAACATAGGAGCACCTCAATACATAAGAAAAATACTAACAGTCATAAAAGGGGAAAACGACAGTGGGGTGTGCATTAACACCCCACTTTCACCAATGGACAGATCATCCAAAATGAAAATAAATAAGGAACCACAAACTTTAAATGATACATTAAACAAGACGGAATTAATTGATATATATAGGACATTCCATCCACAAACAACAGAATACACATTTTTCTCAAGTGCTCATGGAACATTCTCCAGGATAGATCATATCTTGGGTCACAAATCAAATCTTGGAAAATTTACGAAAATTGAAATTGTATCAAGTCTCTTTTCCAAACACAACACTATGAGACTAGGTATCAATTACAGGAAAAGATCTGTAAAAAATACAAACACATAGAGGCTACATAAAACACTACTTAATAACGAAGTGATCACTGAAGAAATCAAAGGGGAAATCAAAAAACACCTAGAAACAAATGACAATGGAGACATGATGCCCCCAAAACTATGAGATATAGCAAAAGCAGTTCTAAGAGGGAAGTTTATAGCAATACAATCCTACCTTAAGAAACAGGAAACATCTCAAATAAGCAACCTAACCTTGCACCTAAAGCAATTAGAGAAAGAAGAACAAAAATATCCCAAAGTTAGCAGATGGAAAGAAATCATAAAGATCAGATCAGAAATAAATGAAAAAGAAATGAAGGAAAAGATAGCAAAGTTCAAGAAAACTAAAAGCTGGTTCTTTCAGAAGATGAACAAAATTGATAAACCATTAGACAGATCATCAAGGAAAAAGGGAGAAGACTCAAATCAATAGAATTAGAAATGAAAAAGACATAACAACTGACACTACAGAAATACAAAAGATCATGAGAGATTACTACAAGCAAATCTATGCCAATAAAATGGACAACCTGGAAGAAATGGACAAATTCTTAGAAATGCATAAACTGCCAAGACTGAATCAGGAAGAAATAGAAAATATAAACAGACCAATCACAAGCACTGAAATTGAAAATGTGATTAAAAGTCTTCCAACAAACAAAAGTCCAGGACCAGATGGCTACACAGGCGAATTCTATCAAACATTTAGAGAAGAGCTAACACTTATCCTTCTCAAACTCTTCCAAAATATAACAGAGGGAGGA
This sequence comes from Lagenorhynchus albirostris, assembly GCF_949774975.1. Taxonomy (NCBI): domain Eukaryota; kingdom Metazoa; phylum Chordata; class Mammalia; order Artiodactyla; family Delphinidae; genus Lagenorhynchus; species Lagenorhynchus albirostris. Next base: position 17,338,762 of record NC_083107.1, read on the forward strand.
ACACTCACAAACTAATTCTACAAGGCCACCAACACCCTGATACCAAAACCAGACAAGGATGTCACAAAGAAAGAAAACTAAAGGCCAATATCACTAATGAACATAGATGCAAAAATCCTCAAAAAATACTCACAAACAGAATCCAACAGCATATTAAAAGGATCATACACCATGATCAAGTGGGGTTTATTCCAGGAATGCAAGGATTCTTCAATATACACAAATCAATCAATGTGATACACCATATTAAGAAATTGAAGGAGAAAAACCATATGATCATCTCAATAGATGCAAAGAAGAAAGCTTTCAACAAAATTCAACACGCATTTATGATAAAAACCCTGCAGAAAGTAGGCATAGAGGGAATTTTCCTCAACATAATAAAGGCCATATATGACAAACCCACAGCCAACATAGTCCTCAATGGTGAAAAACTGAAAGTGTTTCCACTAAGATCAGGAAAAAGACATGTTTGCCCACTCTTACAATTATTATTCAACATAGTTTTGGGAGTTTTAGCCACAGCAATCAGAGAAGAAAAGGAAATAAATGGAATCCAAATCGGAAAAGAGGAAGTAAAGCTGTCACTGTTTGCAGATGATATGATACTATACATAGAGAATACTAAAGATGGTACCAAAAACTAATAGAGCTGATCAATGAATTTGGTAAAGTTGCAGGATACAAAATTAATGCACAGAAATCTCTGGCATTCCTATACACTAATGATGAAAAATCTGAAAGAGAAATTAAGAAAATACTCCCATTTACCATTGCAACAAAAAGAATAAAATATTCAGAAATAAACCTACCTAAGGAGACAAAAGACCTGTATGCAGAAGATTATAAGACACTGATGAAATAAATTATAGATGATACAAATAGATGGAGAGATATATCATGTTCTTGGATTGGAAGAATCAACATTGTGAAAATGACTCTACTACCCAAAGCAATCTACAGATTCAATGCAATCCTTATCAAACTACCACTGGCATTTTTCACAGAACTAGAACAAAAACTTTCACAGTTTGTGTGGAAACACAAAAGACCCCGAATAGCCAAAGCAATCTTGAGAACGAAAAATGGAGCTGGAGAAATCAGGTTTCCTGACTTCAGACTATACTACAAAGCTACAGTAATCAAGACAGTATTGTACTGGCACAAAAACAGAAAGGTAGATCAATGGAACAGGATAGAAAGCCCAGAGATAAACCCATGCACATATGGTCACCTTATCTTTGATAATGGAGACAGGAATGTACAGTGGAGAAAGGACAGCCTCTTCAAAAAGTGGTGCTGGGAAAACTGGACAGGTACATGTAAAAGTAGAACATTAGAACACTCCCTAACACCATACAGAAAAATAAGCTCAAAATGAATTAAAGACCTAAATGTAAGGCCAGAAACTATGAAATTCTTAGAGGAAAACATAGGCAGAACACTCTATGACATATATCACAGCAAGATCCTTTTTGAACCACCTCCTAGAGAAAAGAAAATAAACACAAAAATAAAGATAAATAAAAAATTAACAAATGGGACCTTATGAAACTTAAAAGCTTTTATACAGGAAAGGAAACCATAAACAAGACCAAAGGACAACCCTCAGAATGGAGAAAATATTTGCAAATGAAGCTACTGACAAAGGATTAATCTTCAAAATTTACAAGCAGCTCATGCAACTCAATAACAAAAAAAACAAACAACTTAATCCAAAAATGGGCAGAAGACCTAAATAGACATTTCTCCAAAGAAGATATACAGATTGCCAAAAACTACACGAAAGAATGCTCATCATTAATCATTAGAGAAATGTAAATCAAAACTACAATGAGATATCATCTCACACCAGTCAGAATGGCCATCATAAAAAAATCTAGAAACAATAAATGTTGGAGAGGTTGTGGAGCAATGGGAACATTCTTGCACTGCTGATGGGAATGTGAATTGGTTCAGCCACTATGGAGAACAGTATGGAGGTTCCTTAAAAATCTACAAATAAAACTACCATATGACCCAGCAATCCCACTACTGGGCATATACCCTGATAAAACTGTAATTCAAAAATAGTCATGTATCAAAATGTTCATTGCAGTTCTATTTACAATAGCCAGGAGATGGAAGCAACCTACATGTCCATCATCGGATGAATGGGTAAAGAAGATGTGGCACGTATTTACAATGGAATATTACTCAGCCATAAAAAGAAACGAAATTGAGTTTTTTGTAGTGAGGTGGATGGACCTAGAGTCTGTCATACAGAGTGAAGTAAGTCAGAAAGAGAAAGACAAATACCATATGCTAACACATATATATGGAATCTAAGAAAAAAAAATGTCATGAAGAACCTAGGGGTAAGACAGAAATAAAGACACAGACCTACTAGAGAATGGACTTGAGGATATGGGGAGGGGAAAGGGTAAGCTGTGACGAAGTGAGAGAGTGGCATGGACATATATACACTACCAAACATAAAATAGATAGCTAGTGGGAAGCAGCCGCATAGCACAATGAGATCAGCTCCATCATTTGTGACCACCTAGAGGGGTGGGATTGGGAGGGTTGGAGGGAGGGAGATGCAAGAGGGAAGAGATATGGGAACATATGTATATGTATAACTGATTCATTTTTTTGTAAAGCAGAAACTAACACACTATTGTAAAGCAATTATACTCCAATAAAGATGTAAAAAATAATAATATTAGGATTTTGGCAGGGGCTACATATACATTGGTTATTTAAAATGTAAGTTTTACAAGCAAAATGCATGTCCATTCGAAGACCACTGGTTGGGTAAAGTATCGCACATCCTATCAATGAAGTATTATGCACCCAAACAAAAGAATGAAGATCTCCTACTTGTTAACAATAATGCAGTGATTTTCAGGAAATACTTTCTTGTAAATAAAAAATTGAGATGCAAAGAAGATAGAGATAAATAGATAGATAAAATAGTTCATATTATCTTTTGTGTAAAGAAGATGTATGTACATTATCTTTTCTGAAAGAAAAACATAGTATTAAACCTTCTAGAAATCAATGAAAAGTGCCACCTTTATTGGATGGGCTAAAAAAGGTAGAAGAGTTGGAAATGAGTAAATTATACTTCTCTAAGTATAATTTTCTAATATAAGTTTGATTTTTGAACCTTGCAAGTTTTATACATCTTCAAAAAATATTAAACATAATAGGATGATAAAACACTAAAACTAAATTAAAATAACCAAATAGAAAAATACAATAAATTCAGAAAATTTTTCAATGCATGATATTTAACTTGATGTCCTCAATGAGATATCTTCTAAGGGCAAACGGAAAGATACAAAGAAAGCTGAACTTTTATTGATTGACTTGTTTTTAGCAGTGATATTTGTATGCAATAATTCTGTAACAATATGTACATATTAAAAGATAGAAAAGATGTAAATACACAAATGTTTCTAGGCTTCTCTCTGGGAGAAATGATATATGGATTTGGAATAAGGGTGGTTGAGAATGTTGTTAGTTTTAAATTAGAAGTATCAGTATAAGTTTATTATATATTTACAAAGTTATTTCACAGCTCTGTTCACTCACTAGTCTTAGAAACAAAGGTCTCTCCCACATTTTCAATTACCATGTTTAGTTTTCATATCTTCATTTCTAAATACTATTGCCCAGTAAAAAGAGCTAGGGTAACAACATGTCAGAGAAAGTACAATGGGATTCTAATACAGTTTTTGTGTCAGAAAGTGAGAAGGAGCCCAAAGACTGTAGGTGACATGCTAAAAGAACACAGCAGCCAGCTCAAAAGGGTTTTCACTGGCAAAATTTGGAAAATTTGAACATTGAAAAGAATAACTATGGCAATAGATTTTAATATATTTAATGAAAATAAATCCATTGATTCATAACAATATGTTAATAAAAGACGGGCACTTAATTAGAGAAGAATGTCAGTTAATGTTTGTGAAAGGAATGATAAAATTAGATAAAATTCAACTACTGATGCAATACTTTATTCAGGCAAAGAATATTAGTGGATGCAAAAAGTATTATAGATTATTGCTGGAAAAGAGGATAGATGTAAGTCTGAAACATTAGCTTCCAAATCACTTATTAAATACCTTTACAAAATTACCTTTCGAATGGAGAGATCTGGAGGACACCACCAACCAAGTGCTCCAGCTCAACATCATCAATAATGGAATGATGGGACTTGAGGGGTTCCTGATGTAATGCAATGGGACACACACAGCGTCATCTCTGAAGTGCTATTGACAGCAATGTTTAATCTAAATCTGTTTGTGAGGAAGCCACAGATAAATACAGAATGTGGTATATTTTACCAGACAAGTGAAAGGAACTATGTAAAATGTCAGTGCCATAAAGTAAACAAAATAAAGATGAACTGGTTGTTGCAGATTAAGTGAGATTAACTATATCTGAAAACTAAATGCAATGCACATCCCTTGACCAAATCCTGAATTGAACATAAACAAATAGCTCTAAAGGGCATTACTTGTACATCTGGGGAATTTTAACTTGAGCTTAGTATTAGATAATATTGTTTCAATGTGACATTTATTAAGTGTGATAATTTTGGTTTTATAAGAGAAAGTCATTTTTTATAGGAATAAAATATCATGAATATCTAAAACTTGCTTTGAAATGGTCAAAATATGTGTATGTGTGTGTGTGTGTGAAGAGAGGGAGACAAAGATGTGGTAAAATGTAATTATTGGTGAATGATAAAACATATGAAGATTAAATGTTTTGTGATAACTGTTAGAGAAAAATGATAGAATTAAGAGCAAATATTGAAATAGAATGTACTTTAAAAATATTATTTTGGCTGAATTAGAGAGACCATTAAAATTAGTTGTTATAAAATATATTTACAAATAATAATTAATAAAATTATCTAAGTAACATTGAAGTATGAATTATTATAGTTTTCATAATTAACAAAGTCATATAATTTGTCACAGTTCTCAAATGGTTAAATATATTTGGGATCTGTAGTGACAATTGAAGAAGATAGAGTTCTGAATTCTTGAGAAATGTATCATGTAAGACCTAATAATTTTCAGGGGCTCTTGCCTTTGGTGTTTTAAATAGACTATTATTAGTGGGAAAAAGTATTATCAGCATTTAAAAATATTTTTAGAAATAATCATACAGTATTGTTATGTATATAAATATAACTCTTTAAAATATGTATCAAAAGTAAGAGTATCAACTGTGCTTGACTTGTACAATGCTAAAGTGATGCTCTATCCATCTTTGGAGTATAATTCTGATAAAAAAGGATCCATATATTTATTTATAACTATATGGCTGGTTTACTTTTTATAGAGGTACAGTTCTTTTTGTAGCATCGGGCATTATCTTACAACAAAAATCCCCATTGATGTCTTTATCCATCTTGCAAAATGGTCAGAGATGGTAGTTGTACCCTGGATAATTCTCACCTCTTATTTCCCACAGTTAACACAGTGAGCTCTGTAGATATGGACTTGTACATTAGACCTCAGTTTTGCTCATTGTTCCTAAGTTTTCAGATAAAAGATTATGACAGCTAAACTAAGTGCGAAAAACTGTGTGGAAGAGAAAAAGAAAAGTCCCAAAGGATAAACTGATTATTTGCATTTAACTTGCTTTTCAACTAAAAATAGTGTTGTGTTCTTTGAGAGGTGATAGATCATGTTTAGGCTGTAAAATCAGAAAGGATAATAAATAATCTTGACTCTAAGTCTTATCCTCTGGGTCACCTGGAACAGATTTTTCTATTTTCTACTTCTCAGCTTTCTCATTCACAACATTGTGATAGCAGTATTGACTATCTCCCAGGGCGGTAGAATTAAATGAGATAAATTACATAAAATGCAAATGCAAAGCTATGTGATTTACTCTAAATATATGTTAGAATTTAGTGATGGTCTTTCTACAAAGGAAAATTAAATTATCTAGTTAACAATATAAACATCCCCTGCCTACCTGCCAACTGGTTTTCTGGGTAATTTCAGTATGCTTCTAGTTGCCTCCTTCCATAGCTCTTATTTATCTTTTAGGCATGATTTCTGGAAACCTAAAATGAGGTAAAAAAAAATCCCTGGAGATGGATGATATGCTGTTTTTGTCCAACACATTTTAGAAATCATATTTTTCTTCAAAATTAATTATAAAATGTACTTTAAAGGACAGCTCTCTGACTTCTGATGTCCAAGGTGTCTGTGGGTCTTTTATCCACTTTTATTTCTAACTTACAAATAAGCAGATAATCTGTGAATTTGATATTTTAGAGATGAAAATATCTGTCGAAGATAACTGTAAGAGTGACATTAAAGATCTCTATGCATCCCTGACTTCTCACAAACCTCTTAATTATTGTGGTAATCTGTTCTTTGAAAGTATAAATCAACAAAGAGTTGATCACTGGGTATATGCCCTAAAAATAAAGCTTTAAGACTCCACCAGCCTTCTCTGTGGGATAATCATTACACTTCATATAGCATACTATTTTCAGACTGAACTTTTCACATTTAAGCCAGTTATTTGCTTTCATGCTGTTGGAGCTCCTCAAAGGCAAGCGCTATTGCAATCCCAGGATGGCAATGACTACAAGATCCCAGAGCACATTCTCTATATGTCTGTCAGTAACCTGAGAATAGAAGGTACCCTGATACAGAGAAGAAAAATCTGCAATGCTTTTATCTAGGCTTAATTGAAAATTTTATATTTTGAGAAGTTTAAAAATATTCAAAATTATTTATGAGTAAAAGAGTAAAAGGGAAAATAAGTAACTGTGTATTCCAAAGGGTGACACAATATAATAAGTAAACTCCTTAGACCAATATGCTTTATATAATTTATATATATGTATAAATTCTGGTACTGAGTTAGTTTTACAGTTTGCTACATAAGTCATATTTTTCATAAGGGGAGAAATGTTGAGTTTCCTTAAGGAAGAAATCTCCAGTAACTTTTTGGAAAGTGACCAGGCTTCCTCAATCACTTTCCATCTAGAAACAGCATTGTCAAATCTAGGGTCAAATTATACTTAAGACCCAATAAAAATGATAATTTTATTTTACATTTTTAATTATATCTGATGCACAGCTATGAAATCGGTGGTGAGTTTTGGGTGACAGCTAGTCAATGGGAGGTTATAAAATTTCAAATTATTTGAAAGCTTTTTGTGGGTCATTTAATCTATAAACCCCCTTATTTGAATGCATAAAAACAAATTTTTGTTATATATGCTCTTTTGTACTCCACACAGCTATTTTTAAAAAAATCTTTGATTTAAAGGAAGCTTTCTCATATATTGTAGATTATAAACTTATTTGCAAGTAATATTTAAACATAGTATGAATCTGAATCACACTTTAGAGACCTCAGGAGGATGTGTTTACCCATCTGTCATGTGTGGTAAGACAAACTCAACAAGTAAATGCTCTCTGAAAAATGTCAGCATAACTTCCTTCAAGTAAAAATATTAGCCAGCTAGTTAGAACACTATTTTTTCCTGTTAAAAAAAATGGTCCTACTGCTTTTGCTTGGAGAGTTAGATATTTTAGAATGGGATAATTCTTCAAGAGCCAGAAAGTAAAACAGACGTGAGTACCTGCCCTTGATTGATGGCTTTTTATTATTTCTTCTGAGACATAGAAGACAAATGACAGAGAGACAGTTTAGACAGAGAAAAGTTTAGAACCCCAAACTACCCATTACAAGTCTGTATGGGTCCAAGCATTTAGAATGCGTTTTGTGCCTAATTAAAGGAGAGAATCAATGATTGTTTGAAAATGTAGAATACCAGTATATATTGAGGTATGCTACATAAAAGTTTTTTTTTTTTTTAAGTAATCAGTACCTTACTGGGCACAAAACAATGTTCTGAGGAACCAGAAGCCGGGGCGGTGGGGGGGGGGTGGATTTAAAAAGATGCAAAGTATAGCACTTGCATTTAAGGACCTTATATTGAATTGGCTGAAACATATCAAATCCCACTAAAATGTAAGTACCACAAAGAAAATGATTTATATCTAATTTGTTAGTAGATGTTTTCTGTGTACCTAGATCAGTGCCTGGTACTCATCAGGCCCTCAATAAATATTTTTTGAATAAGATATACAGGAAAAGACAGTTTGATTTGTGGAACTACCATAATGTTCCTGAGGAAACTAATCAAAATGGACTCAAGAGATCTGGAAAAGAACCATGGAAAAATGAGCTTTGAATTGGATCTTAAATGGTAGATAAATGGGGAGAAGGAGATTCAGAGTTAATGGTTGAAGCAAAGTGTATAGAAAATTTGATGAATGTGACTAAATCATATTTACGAAGCGAAGTATTCTTTAGAAGAGTAAGGAGAAATTGAGTTTTAAACATAAGTTGAGGTGAAACAAAAAGACCCTTTAGAAAGGAGTGTATCCTTCCATCTTGGGTGATCAGGAGATTCTGAAAACTTTGGAATGGACAGATCACATGCTGGTGCCAACCAGCTTGTTTATTCTTTTCAATCCTTTTAATGCAAGCTGGCTTCCTGTTGGCTAGGATCCATGGATGTGTGTCTGGATTTCATTTCTAAAAGTCGACATCAATTTGGTTAGAGAAGCTTCAGAAATCACTGCATTTCTCGATTAAACCAAGGATGTCATTCTGCTAATTCTGGAACCACGCAAATATCAAGTTGAAGTAATGGCAGTTAATTGTTATTGATTGGTGTGTAACAGCATTAGTGAATTCCAGAGTCTGGCCATTAGTGAAGTATAAAATGATCCAGCGACAACTTCAACTGGTTTTAGATAAAAATAAAAACTCACAGAAAGCCAATGTTACTTAAGATGCTTGAGAGAACTGAAGCTCTTCCCTTAATTAGGTGATTGGAGAAAGGACATTAATGAATCCATATATGTTGGAAACATGATGGAAACTAGAATAGGTCCAAATCTTTCATAGTATGAGCCAGTGCTTCTCAATGGAACTTTCTGAAATGATGGCAATGATCTATATATGTGCTGTTCTTTGTGGTGTCCACTAGCCATATAGATGGATGTTAAGTATTTGAAATATAGTTAGTGTAACTGAGCAGCTAAGTTTTACATTTTATGCAGCTTGAATTGATTTAAATTTAAATATTCTCATTGCTAGTGACTATCATTTTAGATAGCACAAGTTGGAACATTTTGCTTAACAAAAAGGAGCAACACTTTGGAAATTTCACACAGCTGGCTATATCAGTCAGGATAGGCCAGGTAATGTTAAAGTAATAATAATAATATAAAAAATCCAGAATTTCACAAGTTTATAATAAAGATTTATAGCTCTTGTTCACACTGAATTTTCCACATCAGTTTCATTCTGGGACTCAGGCCACAAAGTGAACTCTGTAACATGGTTGGTTGTCCTTGTAAAGTAAAAGGAGAGCTTGTAAATCAATGCATTAAAACTTAAGACTTGTGATTTTTACTAGCACACTCTACTTCTGTTGATTGATGATGATGATGATGATGATGATATAGATAGATGACTGATAGATAGATAGACCTATAGGTATGTGTGATATATCAATACATCACACATAACTATGTTTTCCCCTAGTCAATCACAAAACAACTCCGTGTTCCATTGAGGAAGGATGTATAGTCTCCCTCAGGGAACCAATGACTATAAGTGAACAGCAGTACAGTCTATCACAGTGGCCTAAAAGAAAATAGAAAGAGATATTTTGTTGAATTAATGAATGAGTATTTCCCAGCAAGTTCTGTGTGTCCTGACTAGAACTTGATGTTGTAAACCCATCCACTCTAAGTACAGAGATAGCAGTGAAATATAGCATGCTGCTTTCTTTTCTAGTGCCATCCTTCCCCAGTTCTTCACAGGACCACGTACCTTTCATTCTTCACTTCTTAGGTTAAATATCACCTTCTCAGAGAGAATTCCACAATGCCCCACTGTAAAATAGTGGATTGTGTCTTTTTTTGTATAATACAGGTAATCATCCAAACTGAATATACCCTGAATTAATTCTCTACATTTAATGGAACATGGAGTGATAGCAGTGATCAGATCCAGACAGACCTTTCCTGAATGGTGCGCCAGGACCCCTTGGACATATGTTTCACTTCCCTATTCATTGTAAGCTCCTTGAAGACAAATTAAGGAATTATTAATTTCCACTTTCCTGGCTCAGTTAATAGGATGAAAGATTGAATGGTGATATAAAAATAAATCTGAATAATCTGTGCAATGATTTTACCAATATTAGAAATATTAAGCTAAACAAAATATTTATATAATTATAAACAAAAATTATTAGAGAGAGAAATCTTTTAAAACAGAGGATGGTAAAAATATATTCCTTTACAATTCAACCAATGAAACAAGATGATACTTCCTTTTCAAAAAGAAAAATCTATTGTTCAAAGTTACATCTCAATAACTGAAATTAAAACGTCAAAGATAAGTGAACAATTTCAAATTTAAACTGCAATATCCCAAACATGTTCAACTATTCTTTCTCAAGGAAATTAGATAATTGTCTACTGACTTCCCCATAATTATTTTAAGGGTATTTTATTTTGTTTTATTCACTTGGATATTTGGATAATGAGAAGTTTTCTAGACCACAGGCACTCCATGTAAGTCAGTTCCATACAAGTGTGAATAGATCAACTAATCTCTGACTTTATTTTTACTTGAGTAACTATGTAATTGCCCTTATTCACTGATATTCTAGCCTATGATAAATCCAATTGTAATCTATGCCTGTAGCTCATCTACCTTCTGGTTATAGGTATTGCCTGCCCTTCTGTTCCTTCCTGCTGACTCTCTCCGGGCCCGTGTTCTCTTCTCTTTCTGTCTTAAAAAAATTTCAGTAGTGTCTAATCAGTTTTTATCTGAGCTTTTACTTATCCACTGAATATTTTTTGTGCCAGATTAATGTTCTTATTTTACTACTTTTAGTAATTTATCCTATATTCATAACCACAGGTAAAACATTTCAATCTAGCAGCAGTAATAAAAAAAGAAAAATAAGTAATTATACCAATTCCTAATGTATGAAACAGATAAACATAGTAATTTATTTATGTAAGTACATTTTATAAGTTTATATTTATAACCTTTAATTAATATAAAGTCAGTGGATCAACACAGGTAGATTCCTTCAATGAAAACAGGCATTTTAATATGGGGGTCTGAATACCAGTCACTGCTACTCTGCTACAGCAGAGTTCAGTGCATAAAAGCCTTGTACAAGGAGCCAGAAATTATTTAACAGATGTTTCATACTAGAACTTTTATTATTAGGCAATTATGTAGCTATGCCAGTTCCTGTAAGAGACAAAATCTCTAATCCATGGTTTTTAAAATCTAGAGGAAGAATCCGAAAATAAATGAGTAAAGAAACAGATAAATAGAAATTGAGAAGATTGCAATGACAGAAATGAACACAGTAACTTATAGACTCTAGACCTAGGAATTTTTTGTAAGGAAACGATATTTAAACTGACACCTGAATTATGAGAATTCACCAGCTAAATTGAAAACTTAGAGAGAAAGCGAGGTCTTCAAGCCTGGGGACAAGCAAGAACAAAGAGTTGCCATCAGGCAAGTGGCAGGCATGTCCTCCATGTAGAGCAGAGCAATGCAGGAAGGAACTCAGTGAGCTGAATCCTGTATGAGGTCAGACAAGCGGCAGACTCCAGACAACAATGACAATTTCAAGACATGAAATGAGCCATCCACAGGCTATTAGCACAGAATGCACATGATCTATCTGGTTTAACTGTATTCAGACTACTTTGATAACAATGAATTGGATGAAGTAGGTGGAGAATACTATTGGGAGGAAGGCAAGAGGCTGGTATAAATCTTATCACTACCTGGGCAAGAGATGGTTGACTGACTCTTCATAGGACTTTGTTTTCTTACACATAAAATAGGGTATATAAATGTATTAGCTTTCTATCATGCCTATTAACAAACTATACAAACTTCATAGTTAAACACACACACAGATGTGTTATTACACAGACAGAAGTCAGAAGTCTGACATGGGTCTCACCAGGCTAAAGTAAGTTGTTTGCAGGGCTGTATTCCTATCTGGAGGATCTAAGAGATTGTTGTCACAATTCAATTCATTGTAGTTATAGGACTAAGGTCCCCATTTCTTTACTGGCTATCAACTGAGAACCATTCTCAGCTTCTAAAAACCACCTGCATCCATTACCTCATGGCTCCCTTCCTTCATCTTCAAAGACAGCCATTGTCGATGAAGTTCCTCTCATGCTTCAGATCTCTCCTGTCTCTTCTCCCATTGCCACATCTCTGTGACGAGCTCTTCTTGGCTCCCTCTTCTGCTTTTAATTTAATATGTGTTTAAATTGGGCCAATCCAAATAATCCAGAATAAACTCCTTATTAAAAGTCAATTGATTAACATCCTTTAATTAATCTTTACCCTTAATTATTTTTGCCATGTAATGGAACATATGTATGTTTGAGGATTAAGACATGGGCATCTAGGAGTGGCTGAGGAGGCATTATTTTTCTTACCACAAGGTTTTGAAAGATTTATTACTTTTACAAAGAAATATATACTTAATCTACATAAATTAGATTTTGACTTAAGAAATCAATGTGGCATTGTGTTAGGCTTTGTTTAAATGGTTTTTGTAAATATTATACTATATACATATGTAAATATTTTATAAATACATATAGTATTGGATGAAATACCAAATCTGAGGGAAAACTGAGTCCTTTGGAGATTAAATGAATCAACCTCCTTCCCAGGGAGTGACAGAACTTATACTGGTCCCTTGACTTCCTCCCAATAGCACTCTCTGCTTGTTTCATCATATATACACACACACACACATACACACACACACACACACATATATATATATATATATATTTATACAGCTATCTAACTAATATAAAAAATTAGGGCTTCCCTGCTGGCACAGTGTTTGGGAATCCGCCTGCCGATGCAGGGGATGCAGGTTCGTGCCCCGGTCTGGGAGCATCCCACATGCCGTGGAGCACCTGGGACCGTGAGCCATGGCCGCTGAGCCTGGGTGTCCAGAGCCTGTGCTCCGCAACGGGAGAGGCCACAACAGTGAGAGGTCCACGTACCGCAAAAAAAAAAAAAAAAAAAAAAAAAAAAATTAAATAAAGGTCATATAGTGTAGTGTGAATTATATGATTAAGAAAAATGTATATTTGGCTTTATTCTGAAATTAGATTATCTTTTTAATGTTTAATATCCCTACCAGTCATTTCTATATGCCAATTTGTTTTTCTTAATCCTTTTATTAAGTAAAAAAAAAATTTTGGTCTATTCACAATTTAATTATTAGAAATATGGATCACAAAAGAAATTAAAAATAAACCAAGTTTATTATATGAGCCTTTTTCATGCTCTTTTCCATAAAGGCAATCTATATGTTATGTGTCCTTTGATCAACAGCCCTTCCCAGTAAGCTCTGTGAAAGCAGTATAAATGCTAATGTATTGTGGTCTAATTTTTGCTCAAATGCATGAACATAACATAATCAAAATTTGGTGTTCTTCTGGAACTAACTCAGTAGATGTTATTTCTTCTTTTTTGCATGACCTCTGGGAAAGTAAATAATATCAAAAAGCCCAATCATGTAACACACATCCCCAAATGAACAAGGAAAATTGCAGTGCATTTGAACAGCCTCTGGAATTGGATTAGAGTCCTCAAGCCTGAATGTCACACAGCACAGACAATATATTGTGCCCTTAACACTGAACAAAACTGTAAATCATGTAGTAATTTTTATTGTTGTTTGTTCTCTGGTTTGGGTGACAACTTAATATCTTATAGTAGTATTCATCTATAAAATGGTGCACATGACTGGTCACAGGCAGTAAAGAAAGCCCTTGTACTTTTTGATTGCTACAGGAAAACCTTTTGTGCAATTTGTAATTGAAATAAATAAATAACTATACAAACAGAGCAACTTAGGCCTTGCTTAAAGTGAGTAGACAATCAAATTGAAAGTGCATTTTCTTCACCCTGCACATGTTTTAAGTGCTCTGCTAGACAGGTATGAAGGCAGAATACTTATTGTACCCATTACTGATAGCAGTTTACATTTTCTTCATAATTTGATTGCAAAAGTACCAGAGCACCCATAAAATACTCATCAACCTTAAGAGTCACTTATTAGAATGTTTTTTTGTCTATGGTTTTCATTTTAATATTAATCACAACATTTTTTTTCCTCGCCTCTTGCTATTGGCTTTATTTTTTTAACATCTTTTTTGGAGTATAATTGCTTTACAATGGTGTGTTAGTTTCTGCTCTATAACAAAGTGGATCAGCTATACATATACATACATCCCCATATCTCCACCCTCTTGCAACTCCCTCCCACCCTCCCTATCCCACCCCTCTAAGTGGACACAAAGCACAGAGCTGATCTCCCTGTGCTATGTGGCTGCTTCCCACTAGCTATCTATTTTACATTTGGTAGTGTATATATGACAATTCCACTCTCTCACTTCATCCCAGCTTACCCTTCCCCCTCCCTGTGTCCTCAAGTCCATTCACAACATATTTTTTATCTGTCTTATTTGAATATCATCATGAAATGCTGCAAAAACAATTATGCTCTCTCCAAAATGCATTTGTATTTCAAAACACATTTTAATTATGTACTTTTCCACTTCACCAGTAAAATACACACACACAAACACAGAGGTACACACAAAATTCTCTGATTTGTGCTTAAAACAGGGAGATCAAAGGAACCATTAGATTCTTAAAGGCAGTTCATCTACTCTTCAGTCACAAGCTAGTGTCTAAAAGCTTTTTGTCTTAAAAAGTCCTGGGTCAATGTTTCTTCATATTTATCTGCCATTTGTGCCTGCTGCTACTACTGTATTTTAGGTCTTCATCTTTTTCTGGCCCATGCATTACAACTGACCATTGGTTTTGGGCCTTCACTCTTACCCCACTAAAAAGTAGTTTTCACATGGCAACCAGAGCTAACCCCTTAAGAGATACATGATCATATCACATCACTCCTTTTACATTCTCTATTGACGCATTGCCTAAGGAATAAAGTCTACACTGCTTAGACAAGTAGTGAAGACCTTCTGATGTCCTAGGTTATTTCCAACTTGAAACTGCATTTTCCTCTAACAGACTGCATACTTCTTTGCTCATTCTCTACCCCTGGTATGAACAATTCCCATACACAATTATGCACCAGTTAAATACCCCTTCCCTTTACTCTCTCAATGATTAAATAATCACTTTGTTGGCTGATAGAGCATCTTTCTCCTACCAATTTCTAGTATTTTTTCAGTAAACTACAATTGACTTATGTATCTCTCCCTCCTTCCTGTATTTTAAGATCTAGGAAAATAGTAAGCTTTTGCCTCACTTATAGCAGATACATAATACTTGATGTATTCTAAGTCATATTGGCCTCCTAGAAAAATAAGACATGAATAAATCATGAACCATAGATAGATAGGTAGATAGATAGATAGAATAAACAGAAAAATAATTGAAAAATACTGTGCCCCTAATAAAAATGTTTTAAAAGAGTGAGAAAGATTGATATTAATTCTTCTTTGAATGTTTGGTAGAAGGTAAAATTCATGAGTGAAGCCATCTATTTGATCCTGGACTTTTTGTGTTGGGATGTTTTTGATTACTGATTCTATCCACTTACTAGTAATCAGTTTGTTCAGATTTTTTATTTTGTCATTATACAGTCTTGGTAGGTTGTCTGTTTCTAGAAATTTATCCATTTCTTGTGGGTTGTCCAATTTGTTGGTATATAACTGTTCATGCTAGTCTCTTATGATCCAACATGTACATGAAAATATGCTTAACATAATTTTTTAAATTAATTAATTTATTTTTATTGAAGTATGGTTAATTTACAATGTTGTGTTAGTTAAAAGTGTATAGTAAAGTGATTCAGTTATACATATACATATATCAATTCTTATTCAGATAATTTTCCCATGTAGGTTATTACAGAATATTGAGTATAGCTCCCTGTGCTATACAATAGGTCCTTGTTAGTTTCTATTTTATATATAGTAGTGTGTATATGTTAATCCCAAACTCCTAATTTATCCCTCCCCCCATTCCCCTTTGGTGACCATAAGTTTGTTTTCTATGTCTGTAGGAGGTATATTTGTGTTTTGTATATAAGTTTATGTGTATTTTTTTTCTTTAGATTCCACATGTAAGCCATATCATATGATATACGTCTTTCTGTCTGACTTATGAAATGAAAACACTAACTGGTAAAGATACATGGACCTCCACATCCATTATAGCACTATTTACAATAGCCAGGATATGGAAACCACTTAAGTGCCCATCTATAGATTAACAGATACACAAATTGTGGTATGTGTGTGTGTGTGTGTGTGTGTGTGTGTGTATATATATATATATATATATATGCAAAGGAATATTATTGAGGAGGCAGATTGCTAAGTGAAATAAGTCAGACAGACAAAAGCAAATATCCTACAATCTGTCTTACTAGTAGAGTCTTAAAAATACAATAAAATACAAAATAAAAACAAGTTCATAGATACAAAGAACAGATTGGTAGTTGCCAGAAGCAGAGGGATGAGGAGTGGGAGAAATGGGTGAACTTCTTTTATTAGTTTAAATAAAATAAATTAAGAAATAATGTTTTAATAAAATGTAAGTTCTATGAGGATAAGGATGTTTTATTACTGAATTATCACCAGGACTTTGAAGAGTGCCTGGCACATAGTAGATGCTTAATAATATTTATAGAAACAATACATAACTATCATTGCTATTTGAGAAGTCTAGTCTGCTAAAGGCAAATACATCTTGTTGAGAATATTAATGATCTAAAATGGTAGCAAGAGTTTCCCTCTGAAGGACAATACCCAATTTTTCATGATAGAGATCCGATGAGAGGTGGTTCACATTGAAATATAGTGATGGCTAGTATTGGAATCTTATGGGACAAAACCAGTTTATGTTCAGAGGCTGCTGGGTAATTAGACTAATGGATAATGATACTGAAAACACTACACTAGAATGTGAAGTTAGCAGAGATGGAATGTCTAGTAATTTTCATTTACTCTTCTTAAAGAAGACAGTTGAAACACTGAGTAATGCAATTATTGACAGGAAAGACTAGAAAAAAGAGAAAGAAGTTGACTCTCATGTCTTCATAAATGCCCTTAATTTAAAGTAAGAAAAAAATACAACAGATATAGGAGGTGATAGGAATGACTAAGAATTTGGGGAAATAAAATTTTCATGAAGGACCATGTGTGCTTGCATTTGTGTGTGTGTGTGTGTGTGTGTGTGTGTGTGTGTGTGTGTGAGAGAGAGAGAGAGAGAGAGAGAGAGAATTAGCATACACTGACTACATATAACAGAAAATTTTAAATGGCTTAAAATAATGAAGTGTGTTTAGCTGAAGAACAAACTGCTTAATGTACATACCTCTAGGTTTGATAATTGAGTCTTTGTGGAAGAATCAGAGTTTTGTCATTTTTTTCTCACTGTCTGTAGATTATCTTCAGTTTAGTTCTCCTCATATTCTTGAGATACTAACCCAGTGTCATATACTGATACTTCAGTTGTCAGGGGAATAAGATATTTAAAAGTGCTCTTTGTTTCACTTTTAGAATGTGAGAAATTTTCCCAAATTGCTGCAACAATTTTCCTCTTACACCTAAGAAGAGAACTTCATCACATGCCCATGACCTGTGTGGTACCTGTGTGAAAATAAAGATTTAGCCCTGAGCTGATACTAGGGTCACCTTGCCTCAGAGATGGTACCAAAACAGAAGTGTGTTTCTGTAACAAGGAATAAATGAGCAACCGAAAATTATGTTACATTATTTTATTTAAGAATTCTTACACATTAGTTTTTATATTCCTGATATTTTTTTCTTACTAATACAGAAAAATTAAATTTCCAAAAGAGCATGTTAATGTCAGTTTTCAAATGTGCCCAACTTGCTCAGTTAGCAATGTGTTGTAGTACTAATTGGTATTACAGGCATATATTTAGAGCTATTTCCACATTTACATCTGTATTTCATCCAAAACTTTATCAAATAAAAAAATTGGGTATTTTATCATGAAAAGGAACAATTTTTTAATTGTGAATAGGTTGCCGACAACAACAACAACAAAAGTACAGGTGTTTTGACTAAAATACCATGAATGTGTTTATGAAAAATCTAATGTTTCACACTAAAACAATCAGGGCTTGTGAGAAAAAATAAGGCTAGAATCATAATAATCAAAACCTAAGCAACTTTATAACTGAGGTGTTAACCAACACAATAACATTCAAAAGATAACATAATATGATATCACAGTTACAAAATGGTATTTCTAATAAATAAATGCTACATTGAATATAGGTATTTACCATTTTTAAAAAAATAAAAAGAGAATGGGTTGTAAGGAAGAGTTGAATTTCCTAAGTAATAAATATTTGGACACAACTTTTAAAAATACAATGGGGAGATCTTCATAATTACACTTTCACTGTAAAGCAGATGACCAACTGAGCCAGGAGGCAGATGGAAGTGTGGATGGACTTAGTTCATTTACTGTGGATTCCTCCAGAGCTCACTGTATTCTGCCCTTGTATTTTCCTTCAGATGTTGCTACATGTACCAGCATGGCACAACACATTAACAGGCTGGAGGTAAAAATCTTATATGAACTAATAATTCCCATTTGATTAACATCATTCTACTGTATAGCGATTATAGATCTATGTATCCATATCTATCTATCTATCCAATTCATGTTGCTGTATATAACAATACTCTGTGTGTGTATGTGTGTGTGTGTGTATATATATATATCACACACACTTCATGTTACTGAAGCAAAGTATAGCCGTGCAAGCCATATTCAAATAAACCGATAACGTTCCAAATAGTTAAACTGGAGAGATCAGGGAGATTAGCTTGGTGCTTTGTGAAAACCTAGAGGGGTGGGATAGGGAGGGTGGGAGGGAGATGGAAGAGGGAGGAGATATGTGGATATATGTGTATGTATAGCTGATTCACTTTGTTATAAAGCAGAAACTAATACACAATTGTAAAGCAATTATACTCCAATAAAGATGTTAATAAAAAAAGGAATGCGATAGAAAACAAGAAACAAAACCAAAAATTCCATGGAGTGTCCTCACGTCATTTTTCTGCCCTTACCTCTTACAAGATTGGAGTAATAGTTGAAATAAAAATATGATTTACAAAAAAAAAAAGTTAAATCGGGTCCACATAATTACTGGGTAGCCAGATGGCAACGCGTTTTTGAAAGGCAATTACTTAGTTGCAAATGAGTTTCTATATACGCAATAAATGTTTTAGTGTTTTAAGTATATCATGATGCTATACCACTTGATCTCAAAAATTCTTGGGACTCCTCAAGAACTAGTCTTTCATCAACTGCTAGAAACTTGGATTATGAAGTGGAATCTGGTGAGTCCTTTTCCTTAATGTATGAAATGGTCTGTACATTTCTAAAACAAATAAGCAGTAAAATTAGTGCTTTATACAACACAAAACTTTCACAAATTGTTAACCTGAGTTCCATATTTGGTTCAAGCATCTTAGAAACCAAAGAGAGAAGGATGACAGTTATGAGATTCTCAATGCTTATAATTCAAAACAGATTAGGTGCTCAGGAGAAATGTAGAACTTTTCTTTTAGAAGACTGGATACAGGAAACATGGTATGACGTACACAATAATATACCTGCAACACCCATAACTTTTTTGGCAGTTATTGTCCATAGACACAGAGATCTAATATGAAAATTAATATCAGTTAAAGTTACTTTGGGTGACAACAGCAATTAATGTGCTAATGCCTAGTTTGGTCCAGGCACAAGAAAGATGCTTTTAGTTGAATGCTAGTTAGAGATTAAAAGACTATTTACATATTTAATCTTCTACTGAACCAAAGGGTAGTTGAATCTGTCCTATTAATTTTTTTCAAACAGAATTTATGCATGGATTTGAAGGTAAAAAGAGAATTTCCATCAAAGTGGCATAGGTAAGCAATCATTTGTGCTGGAGAGAGAACATATTTTCTGAGAGGGTTGCCTTTGAGTGGGATGGAAGCATTAGGGTTTTTTGGAATTAATTTATGTTCATGGAATATGAACAATATTTTCAGAGATAGGACATAACACATTCTCCATTAATTTATACATTTTTATAAACTTTAAAGTTCATTATTGAGAAATTACACTAGAGTGTCCCAACTGAAACGATCAAGTCCCATTTTTACAAAATTTCAAATGTACAGAGCTCTGTTTGTCTGTGTGTGAGCTTTAAAAAGTGACTTGCAAATCTGTTCAGATATAAAAATGGTAATTAGGTTTATATAATGTAAAGTTTACATTTCCTACAACAACTTTCTTCACTATATCTATATTTTTACTATATATGTACATTCATAAATATATATATTTAAAATCAAATTCTAAATTTTCTCTTACAACTAGTTACTTTTAAAATAAACAATTTCATTAAGAAGCTGCTAAATATTACTTTGACTGAATTCAGCTTATTCTACTTCTGCTTTTAGATTTTTTTAAAGTCTTTAAAGTTTAGGCTTAGATTTGCAATATTCAGACATTTATTTAGAACAAGTAGTCATCATGTAATGCGAATGTTATTATATATCAAGGAAACAAATATTTAGTAACACCTGTTGGATTTTACCATATTGTCACTGCAAAAATCCTGTAAATCATAATTCTAATTTTATATATGAAAAAGTTGGCTTAGAGGGACAATAGCATACAGCTTAGGCTTTAGAATCAGATAATTTTGGTTTAAATTCAAACCCTCTAATTTACAATTTGAGTAACCTGGAGCAAGTCACTTACCCTTTCTAAGCCCTAGTGACTTCCAAGCAAGTCACTTACCCTTTCTCAAAAGGTTCTTTAAAAAAAACCCTTGATCTTTGAAATGTCTTAACACAGTGCTTGACACAGAGCAATGACTAAAAGTGTTTTTATTACTATGCTTTTTACTTTTATATCATTATTTATTGTTGCTACCATTCTATTGACAATTTTAACATTATTATTACTCTGACAGATAGTAATAGATTTTCTACAAAAATCACTGTGTTGTAAACAGTCTAACCAGATTTTAATTGCTTGTCTTTCTTTCAAAAGCTGGATTTTAATTTCAGGATTTTCCTGCCAAAAATATATGTGCTTCACTATGCTTCAGTGCTCCCCAAATTTTAATGTGCATGCAAATCACCTGGGAATCTTGTTTAACTATAGTCTGATTCATTAGATCTCGGGAGAGGGCCTGAAAGTCTGCATTTCAAAAAGCTCCCAGGTGGTGCCAGTGTCTCTGGTTCTGAAAGCATAGTCTGAATACTGGGAAATATTGGACATTTTTAGATCCTTGGGCACGTGAAGTTTGGAAACAGCACCAAATAGAATACCTCCCAAGTCATCCCTGAGAAGTGGAAGATCACTCTCTTCAAACACTTAGATTCAAAGTAATTCATAATTTCTGGAAGAAAGCATAAAATTCATACTTTCATTTCATGCCTAAAGTATTATTCACCTAGGAAAAATCATTGAAAATAATACTTCTGTCTTTAGATATATGTTCTTTCTTGCTTTTCTCAGAGAATAAAGAAATATAAGGACCTCATTTTCCTTCTGAATGAATACTTATTAATCCTTCAAATATCAGAGATGTTTCTTAGGCCTAGGTTGACTTAAAGTGTGTATGTATTGTATATACATCTACTTACAGATGTTTAAAAATAATCTCTTTCTGGAATACACATCTTCTTTCTCTAGCTTTTTTATTTCTCTGACAAGTCTACATTTTGCTCTAATTCTGACATCTTTTTCTCTATCTCTAATCTCTAAAAACAATTATCAACTTAGTAATGCAGATTTTTTAACTGGCAATTTAGCCTAACTTTGATATGAATCACATCCATGAATGCATATTCACACAGGGTAGGTTTGAAACCACGATTACTGGTTTAGTGCTTGACAATGTGCATTAACTGTTATGGTCTGAATGTGTCCCCACAAATTTCTTATGTTGAGATCCTAATCCTTCAGGTGATGGTATTAGGTGATGGATCTTTGGGAGGTGATTAGGTCATGAGTACAGAGCCCTCATGATTAGGATTAGTGCCATTATAAAAGTGACCCCAGAGAGCTTGACCACCTCTTCCACCATGTGAGGTTACAATGAGAAGATAGCCATCAACAAGGAAGCAAATCCTCAGTATTGAATCTGTCAGTGCCATAATCTTGGACTTCTCAGCTTCCAGAACTGTGAAAAATAAATTTGTTTATAAGCCACCCAGCTTATATTTTGTTATGGCAGCCCAAATGGACTAAGACAATAAAGAAGATAATTTTTTACTCTACCACAACAATATTAAGTTAATATTAATTGAAGGCATTTGAATAGATGTTTGGGGTTAATGTAATTATTCCTGTTTTTTTAAAAATTATTATTCCTGTTTAATTATTTGCTTTATTTAAACACAACATGCACTTATACTAATAGAAGGAAGTACAGAAAAAGAATGCTATCTAAATGAGTCTTTGAAAAATTATTGAATATGACAATGCACTTCAATTTAACTTCCTGTTCTATTCTTCTCTCTGAGAATTTTCCATGTTTCTCTGAGAATTTTATTCTATCTTTTTGATGGCTCTTTTGTTTAATGTCTACTGGGGAGTACCAGCACTTCCATCATTCTTTTGTGACCATCTGTCATCTAAAGTAAGATGAACCTTTACACCTCAGTTTTGGGAAAATAATACTTCACATTTGGGGAAATCATTTTATAAAATATTTTAAATAAAGGTTTGCAGGATATATATATCAACAAATATTTACTGATTGCCTAGAGATATATAATATCCTTGAAACAAAGAACACTGTTTTTGCACAGGAAATATCGAGTAGAAAAACATGAGATGATGTAAAATCTATGAAGTACACAGTTCAAGAAAGTAATATCTGATTTACTATCTGAAATTATATTATTTATGAATTTATTTTCATTTTCTGCTTTCCTGCCACATGTGTAAGATCTAGAAGGCAAAAGGAGCTCTATATGCTTATCTTTTTGGTGGTATCATAAAGTTCAAAGAAGAGACTTGAATCCAGATGCATAAAGATTTTACTGACATACATCCCTTGCACTGCTCATTTATTTAGCCAGTGAGTAAAAACTAACTGAGTTTCTTTCAGCCTGCCCTGGTTTTAGTCACAGTGAAAAATGACCATGGAGTACTAAGCTTTCTAGATATTCAGATAAAGCTATCTTCTAGACACCAGTGGCAAAAAGAAAGAAGAGTGGATTACATCCCTCTAGAACTAATCCAATTTAACACTTTAATTTTATTTTATTTCTATTTTTTATTCTTTTAATTTTGTATTATTTACTTTTTTATACAGCAGGTTCTTATTAGTCATCAATTTTAAACACATCAGTGTACACATGTCAATCCCACTTGCCCAATTCATCACATGACCATCCGCAACCCCCTGTGGCTTTCCTCCCTTGGTGTCCATACATTTGTTCCCTACATCTGTATCTCAACTTCTGCCCTGCAAACCACTTCATCTGTACCACTTTTCTAGGCTCCACATACATGTGTTAATACATGATATTTGTTTTTCTCTTTCTGACTTACTTCACTCTGTATGACAGTCTCTAGATCCATACACATCTCAACAAATGACCCAATTTCTTTCCTTTTTATGGCTGAGTAATATTCCATCGTATATATGTACCACATCTTCTTTCTCCATTTGTCTGTCAATGGGCATTTAGGTTGCTTCCATGACCTGGCTATTGTAAATAGTGTTGCATTGAACATAGGGGTGCATGTGTCTTTTTGAATTATGGTTTTCTCTGGGTATATGCCCAGTAGTGGAATTGGGGGATCATATGGTAATTCTATTTTTAGATTTTTAAGGAACCTCCATACTGTTCTCCATAGTGACTGTATCAATTTACATTCCCACCAAAAGTGCAAGAGGGCTCCCTTTTCTCCACACCCTCTCCAGAGTTTGTTGTTTGTAGATTTTCTGATGATGCCTATTCTAACTGGTGTGAGGTGATACCTTATTGTAGTTTTGATGTACATTTCTCTAATAATTAGTGATGTTGAGCAACTTTTCATGTGCTTATTGGTGATCTGTATGTCTTCTTTGGAGAAATGTCTATTTAGGTCTTCTGCACATATTTGGATTGGATTGTTTGGTTTTTTTTCATGTTGAGCTGCATGAGCTGTTTATATATTTGGAAGATTAATCCTTTGTCCATTGATTCATTTGCAAATATTTTCTCCAATTCTGAGTGTTGTCTTTTTGTCTTTATAGGTTCCTTTGTTGTGCAAAAGTTTGAAGTTCCATTAGGTCCCATTTGTTTATTTTGGTTTTTATTTCCATTACTCTAGGAGGTGGATCAATAAAGATCTTTCTGTGATTTATGTCAAAGAGTGTTCTTCTTATGTTTCCCTCTAAGAGCTTGGTAGTGTTCAGTCTTACATTTAGGTCTCTAATCCATTTTGAGTTTATTTTTATGTATGGTGTTAAGGAGTGTTCTAATTTCATTCTTTTACATGTAGCTGTCCAGTTTTCCCAGCACCATTTATTAAAGAGACTGTCTTTTTTTTCCATTGTATATCCTTGCCTCCTTTGTCAAAGATTAGTTGACCATAGGTGCATGGGTTTATCTCTGGGCTTTGTATCTTGTTACATTGATCTATGTTTCTGTTTTTGTGCCAGTACCATATTGTCTTGATTACTGTAGCTTTGTAGTATAGTCTGAAGTCAGGAAGTCTGATTCCTCCAGCTCCGTTTTCTTTCCCTCAAGACTGCATTGGCTATTTGGGGTCTTTTTGTCTCCATACAAATTTTTAGATTTTTTGTTCTAGTTCTGTAAAAAATGCCATTGGTAATTTGAGAGGGGTTGCATTGAATTTGTAGATTGCTTTGGGTAGTATAGTTATTTTCAAAATATTGATTATTCCAATCCAATAACATAGTATATCTCTCCATCTGTTGGTATCATCTTTAATTTCTTTAATCAGTGTCTTATAGTTTTCTGCATACAGGTCTTTTGTCTCCCTAGGTAGGTTTATTCCTAGGCATTTTATTCTTTTTGTTGCAATGGTAAATGGGAGTGTTTCCTTAATTTATCTTTCAGATTTTTCATCATTAGTGTAGAGGAATGCAAGAGATCTCTGTGCATTAATTTTGCATCCTGCAACTTTACCAAATTCATTGATTATTAGCTCTAGTAGTTTTCTGGTGGCATCTTTAGGACTCTCTATGTATAGTATCATGTCATCTACAAACAGGGACAGTTTTACTTCTTCTTTAACAATTTGCATTTTTTTTATTTCTTTTTCTTCCCTGATTGCTGTGGCTAGGACTTCCAAAACTATGTTGAATAATAGTAGTGAGAATGGACATACTTGCCTTGTTCCTGATCTTAGAGGAAATGCTATAAGTTTTTCACCATTGAGATTGATGTTTGCTGTGGGTTTGTCATATATGGCCTTTATTATGTTGAGGTAGGGTCCCTCTATGCCCACTTTCTGGCGAGTTTTTATCATAAATGGGTGTTGAATTTTGTCAAAAGCTTTTTCAGCATGTATTGAGATGATCATATGTTTTTTATTCTTCAATTTGTTAATATGGTATATCACATTGATTGATTTGTGTGTATTGAAGAATCATTGCATCCCTGGGATAAATCCCACTTGATCATGGTGTATGATCCTTTTAATGTGTTGTTGGATTCTGTTTGTTAGTATTTGTTGAGGATATTTGCATCCATATTCATCAGTGATATTGGTCTGTAATTTTCTTTTTTTGAAGTATCTTTGTCTGATTTTGGTATTAGAGTGATGGTGGCCTCATAGAAGGTGTTTGGGAGTGTTCCTTCCTCTGAAATTTTTTGGAAGAATTGGAGAAGGATGGGTGTTAGCTCTTCTCCAAATGTTTGATAGAATTCACCTGTGAAGCCATCTGGTCCTGGACTTTTGTTTGTTGGAAGATTTTTAATCACAGTTTCAATTTCATTACTTGTGATTGGTCTGTTCATATTTTCTATTTCTTCCTGTTTCAGTCTTGGAAGGTTATACCTTTCTATGAAATTGTCCATTTCTTCCAGGTTGTTTATTTTATTGGCAAAGAGTTGCGTGTAGTAGTGTCTTAGGATGTTTTGTATTTCTGTGGTGTCTGTTGTAACTCCTCCATTTTCATTTTGAATTTTATTGATTTGATTCCTCTCCCTCCTTTTCTTGATGAGTCTGGCTAATGGTTTATCAATTTTGTTTATCTTCTCAAAGAACCACGTTTTAGTTTTATTCATCTTTGCTATTGTTTTCTTTATTTCTATCTCATTTATTTCTGCTCTTATCTTTTTGATTTCTTTCCTTCTGCTAACTTTGGGTGTTCTTTGTTCTTCCAGGTGTAAGGTTAGATTGTTTATTTACGATTTTTCTTGTTTCTTCAGGTAGGCTTCTTTGCTATAAACTTCCCTCTTAGACGAGCTTTTGCTGCATCCCATAGGTTTTGGATCATTGTGTTTTCATAGTCTTTTGTCTCTAGGTATTTTTTGATTACGTCTTTGATTTCTTCCGTGATCTCTTCATTATTTACTTATGTATTGTTTAGCCTCCATGTGTTTGTGTTTTATTACATTTTTTTCCCCTGTAATTCATTTCTAATCTCATAGCATTGTGGTCAGAAAAGATGCTTGATATGATTTCAATTTTCTTAAATTTACTGAGGCTTGATTTGTGACACAAGATGTGATCTATCCTGGAGAATGTTCTGTGCACACTGGAGAAGTGTAACTGCTGTTTTTGGATGGAATGTCCTATAAATCTCAGTTAAATCTATCTGGTCTCTTATGTCATTTAAATCCTCTGTTTCCTTATTTATTTTCAATTTGTGTGATTTGTCAATTGGTGTAAGTGAGGTGTTAAATTCCCCCACTATTATTGTGTTACTGTTGATTTCCTCTTTTACAACTGTTAGCAGTTGCCTTATGTATTGAGGTTCTCCTATGTTGAGTGTATATATATTTATAATTGTTATATCTTCTTGGATTGATCCCTTGATCATTTTGTAGTGTCCTTCCTTGTCTCTTGTAACATTCTTTATTTTAACGTCTATTTTATCTGATGAGTACTGCTACTCCAGCCTTCTTTTGATTTCCATTTGCATGAAATATATTTTTCCATTCCCACACTTTCAATCTGTATTTGTCCTTAGGTCTGAAGTGGGTCTCTTGTAGACACCATATATATGGGTCTCATATTTGTATCCATTCAGCAAGCCTGTGTCTTTTGGTTGGAGCATTTAATCTATTCACGTTTAAGGTAATTATCAATAGGTATGTTCCTATGACCATTTTCTTAATTGTTTTGCATTTGGTTTTGTATGTCCTTTTCTTCTCTTGTGTTTCCCACTTAGAGAAATTCCTTTACCATTTGTTGTAAAGCTGGTTTGGTGCTGCTGAATTCTCTTAGCCTTTGCTTTTCTGTAAAGCTTTTGATTTCTCCATCGAATCTGAATGATATTCTTGCCTGGTAGAGTAATCTAGGTTGTAGGTACTTCCCTTTCCTCACTTTAAGTATATCATGCCACTCCCTTCTTTCTTGTAGAGTTTCTGCTGAGCAATCATTTTTTA
The DNA here is from genome assembly GCF_949774975.1 of Lagenorhynchus albirostris. NCBI lineage: Eukaryota > Metazoa > Chordata > Mammalia > Artiodactyla > Delphinidae > Lagenorhynchus > Lagenorhynchus albirostris. The sequence goes on from NC_083107.1 coordinate 17,366,511, forward strand.
ACCTTATCAGAATTCCCTTGTATGCTATTTGTCATTTTTCCCTCGCTGCTTTCAATAATTTTTCTTGTCTTTAATTTTTGCAAATTTGATTACTATGTGTCTTGGCGTGTTTCTCCTTGGGTTTATCCTGTGTGGAACTCGCTGCGCTTCCTGGCCTTGGGTGGCTATTTCCTTTCCCATGTTAGGGAAGTTTTTGACTATAATCTCTTCATATATTTTCTCTGGTTCTTTCTCTCTCTCTTCTCTGTCTGGGACCCCTATAATGTAAATGTTGTTGTGTTTAATGTTGTCCCAGAGATCTCTTAGGCTGTCTTCATTTCTTTTCATTCTTTTTTCTTTATTCTGTTCTGCAGCAGTGAATTCCACCACTCTGTCTTCCAGGTCACTTATCCGTTCTTCTGCCTCAGCTATTCTGCTACTGATTCCTTCTAGTGTAGTTTTCATTTCAGTTATCATATTGTTCATCTCTGTTTGTTTGATATTTAATTGTTCTAGGTCTTTGTTAAACATTTCTTGCTTTTTCTCGAACTCTGCTTCCATTCTTTTTCCGAGGTCCTGGATCAACTTCACTATCATTATTCTGAATTATTTTCCTGGAAGATTGCTTATTTCCACTTCATTTAGTTGTTTTTCTTGAGTTCTATCTTTTTCCTTCATCTGGTATATAGCCCTCTGCCTTTTCATCTTATGTATCTTCTGTGAATGTGGTTTTTGTTCCACAGGAGGCCAGATTGTATTTCTTCTTGCTTCTGCTGTCTGCCCTCTGGTGGATGAGGCTACCTAACCACATTTTAATTTTAGGAACAAAGAAACGAAGACCTAAAGAAATAAGAGGACTCACTCATATAAAGTAACATTTCTTTGAGTAAAAGAGGAGAAAAATATGTATCTTGCCACCAAAAGGAGGTATTATTTCAAAACTTTTTTTTATATACAGAAGAGATAAAATAGCATAAGAAAACAAACATGGGAATACAATGAGATCTAGATTTATTGCTTCATTCATTCATGTATTGTTTGCATTTACTCTATCTTAAGAATTGTGCTTCACACTGTTTTCATGAAATGTTAAGAAAAATACTGTATTAGAATTTGTGGAGCTTTCAGGATGGTGGAGGTGATAAGCATTGACAAATTAACTATGTAAATAAACTAAATACTTTCAAATATTTGTGAGGATTAAAAATAAATAGTAAGATACTCTGAGATAAAATACTTGGCCAGGGGTTAGGGAGCAGTAGTAAGGAAAGGTGTCACCAAGAAAATTATCTATTGGGCAGACACTTGAAAAATACAAAGAATCAGCTAAGAGAGCAAAGGAATGAATATATCACAAGAACATTTTAGGAAAATCGTGCAAATTTATTGACAAAGGAAAGAAAAAAATTTAAGAAACTGAACAGGAGCAAAGTACTTGTGAGCAACTGGATCTTGATAGCCAAGGGTGAGAATAGTCTAAGATGTGGCTGGAGATATAGGAAGAGAACACATCATGCTTTCCTGGTTCTGGTCAGGACTCCTCTCCAGTTCCCACTGTGTAACAGCTAGCAATATGAGGATGCTGGATCACTTTGTTTGTCAGAAGCACATGTTCTGGTTCTATAAAAGGCAGATAACTATTCTCTTAACAAGGCTATTTTGAGGATTAAGCAACATGAGATGTGTGGAAATGACCGGAACAGTTAAAAATACTGTGCCTCTCCAAGAGTATCACTGTAAGAAACATAACTAGCTTCAACCATCAATGTCAGCTAAGCTTTTGATGTACCTTCACAAAGATCAGTTTATTTTACCAAGATGTCATGATTTTGTTGTAAGTTCACTAGATTCTTTGATGTCACTAGGACATTTGGAAACTAAACCTAAAGCAAACAGTAAGGAAATGAAATAGAATGTTGACCATGATAAGAGTTAATAGATCCATGAGCAGAGTGCTCTCCTTCCACTTCCTTATACAAAGTAGGGAGCCCTACAACCTATTGGGAGAAGTAAATGTTGATTAAGAAAGCATATTAAGGTGTGATTTTCTTTCAGGGAAAACAAGTTGAGAGGCCTTTGGAGCACAGTTGCTGGTGGGATACCTGAGAAGAGTGTTTAGATATATTTCTCTATCATAACATTGCATGGGCATAACCAAGGCTTAGCTACTCACCAGAGGTTCACATCATCTTGTGGCTTCTCTGATGTCTTCATCAAGCTGGTAACACCTGCAACTCCTTGAATCTCATCATTCCTATCACTTAAGTTGCTGAAAACCTTTACAGTTCACATATTTGAAACTATGTATACCTCGGTGAGAATAAGTTATTTAATTTCTTTCTTGAAAAAAGTTGTCGAGAGGGAAAAGGAAGTTTCAGGGGGACCTGAAGCAATAGGAAATATGGTGTCCTGAAGTGCCCAGGACAAAACTAACTGATTTTTAAACTGTGAGTGTAGTCTGTCTTTCAGTGTTGTTAATGTTGTTAACCCTAACTTCTATGTATCTTTTCTCACTTCAAATATTGGAGCAGTGTGGAATATCTGGATAATTCTTAATTTTAACAGTATTTGAAATCTTGATTCTTTGAGAATTTCTTGACAATGGTGGGTGGGAGAATGACTGAGAAATACATAAAATTGTCTCCCTATCCTGAGTTCAAGGATCAATATTATTATATTATATGATAATATAATATTATAATGTTAGAAACAAACAAAACTAGTAATCAAAAGAAAGCTAAAAGCTCAGAGGAGCATAAATAAGTAGCATGATCAAAGTGTAGAGTGGTGGATAAATCCAACAAGAGAATATATCCTGAATATTTTGTATCAAGATGTGTATATATATATATATATATATATATATATATATATATATATATATATAGTATGTGTGTTAGAGAGAGAGAGAGAGAAAGGACATAGGAGGAGCAAGGGTGAGAGAGGAAGAAAGGAAAGAGGAAGAATTGGACAAATAACATGAAAATTTCAAAGTTATATTTTTCTAAATTCATTGTGAACACCTTGTGTTCTTTACCATATTCATCCAGGGAATATCTTGTAAAACACATTTCACGAGCAGGCAATATATTTGACTTTTTTTCTCTTCCCATGGTTTAATCCATTTGTGAGTTTGAAACTTAAATACTTTTAAAGATTCAGTCCCTTTGGAAATGCTAATCTCAAAGGGATTTTTATTTCCTTTTTTGGTATAAAAGTAATCACTCATTTCTGTGTAATTATATACTACATTCTATTTTATTTCTACTGCATTTTTCACATTAATCTTATTCTCTTAATACTCTAGTTATGATGCTGTCCATTTCCAATAACACTGTTAACACAAAGTGAAAAATATTTTTAGAAAAGAAAAAAATATTATGTTGAAGTTTTACAGAAGTTTTTTTTCCCTTCCTTTTGCTTCAAAACACTGCACTCCAGTAATGCTTTTACATTTGAGGCTAAGTCTGCAGCTCAAAAATATTGATTCTTTTATCTGCAGGATGTTATTGGCCACAGCAGACAGCACAAATGAATGAAAATACATGTACTTCCTTCTCCTTTCAGAAAAGACTTGCCATCTATATATGGTCTTTCATGATCAAGACATCAAGTCCCTGGGCTTAATGCTATGTAAAGCATCAGTACAGGATGGTCCCAATAAAAGATTCTATCTCAGGAAAGTGAAAGATTGGAGAGGGACTTGAAAACCTTTTGTATAATGATGCATGCCATCAAATATTTATTAAGTGGCTTCTAAAATCTAAGCACTACCTTAAAGTCTGGAGGTAAAATAACCAGAGGAAGCATGAATGCTTCATAATTTCTTGAAGTATCATCCACTCAAATGAGACAAGAAGGACAATTGTATGGAACACAGCATTAGTATTTGAGAAATTCCAGATAAAGGGAATCTTACGCTAATATCTAGAGACCCAGATTCTAGGTCTAGTTACTAGCAATTAAATTCTCAAATGTAAAATAAAGTTCAAAACACTTACTTTACAGTACTTTCTAATGGCCTAAGTAACTTATGTTGTAGACATTGTTTTGTTGTTTGTATTATTATGGTTCAGTTGTTATTCCCTATCAGATCATCAGTCTTTTCACATTTCCAGGTACATAATAATAATTATATATATATATATATGAATTTGTTGAATAAAATATTGGAAAGCAGTTGTAGTGATTGAAGGTACTTTAATTTTGTACTTGAAGGTTATTTAGGAATCACTGGTTAACATCTAGAGATATTTACTTAAAGTATATCAGATGGCTTCCATATTATTCCTCCAGACGACTAGGTTTCCTTACTTATTAAACAAAGATAATGTCTATTAGGATATTTTTCACATGTTCTGCTGTTCAAATACAGGATACATGAGATTTTTGTATATTCCTGATTTTATTTTGCCAGACTTTTGTCACTGTTGACCCTATATCTATTAAACCCACACTTCTTTAGCTAATGGCCAAGGCATTACATATTTATAAGAAATTAGTCAAATAAATCAGGAAGGGACTTCTTAAATTGAATTAAATATGAAGCTTGCACTAGCATACTGAAACTGTCACTGCTGCTAATAATTTTTCTTTCATCCCTGTATTAAGACGTTTGTAGTTGGTGTTAGGGAAAAGAAAGAAAAGAAAAGGGGATCCTAGAAGGATAAGAAAAGTTAAACTTTTGGTTTAGCTTTGCTCTCTTTCTTTCTCTCTCTTTCTTCATGAGACTTGTTCAGAATGCCAATTTGGAATTCAGCTAGAAATACCCAAGCACAAATTTCCATGACAACCAGCCAGGTATCCATCAAGCAAGCCATGGTTTACTTCTGAAGAATTCTCTCATGTTCTCAAGTGGTCTGGGCTAAGGAAAGGTAGGTTCTCTCACAGGAAGCAATTAGTTTTCTGAAGCCATGTGTATGTGTGTGTATTTACTCAAAAACAGGGCCTCAGGATAAGATGGCTTGTAAATGAAAGATTTGTCTCATTTTCTCTAATGAAAGGTAATCTATGCTAACGCACGTGATAAAGAAAGAGCTCCTGTGACAAAAGAATGTTCCGGCAACAGTGATAGTTACTGTTCCTGGCACTGTTTAATGTTGGTTCAATAAGATGAGAACTGTGACTCACATAATTCATTAGCTTATTTATACCCATATTTTAAAAGTTAACCATTATAGAGATAGCACACTCACCCTTAGTTTGGGAAAGCAAATTAAAGTGGATTTCCTAGACTAGGAATGGAATAAGAATTAACATCGTTTAGTAGAATCCCTTAATTTACTTAAGATTTTATGATTTACAAAGCTTGCCTGAGCACATTATCATATTCAAATCACCAGTAAAAATGAGAAGGAGGTAAGACAAAAATAATTATCCACTTTTATGAGTATAAAAAATTAACTGATTTGTCATAATCAGTTTTCAAAGATCAGAACAAATACCATTTTCTTGACAGTCTTCCCTTAAGTACTCAATTGAAAACAATCCCATTATACTTCATATTTTCTGTGAAATATTATAGCTATATATATCACTACTCTCCCTGATAAACTATAATCATTATGAATAAGCATAGCTTAATGTATTTTGCTACTCATCACGTGCAAGGCACTGATTTAATTAAATATTTGTATTTACTCTCTTGTTCTCCCTAATAATAAGTATTATTTTCAATTTATAAATAAAGAAATTAAAAACTAAGTAAAAGAATTTGTGAAATACTACTCTAGCAGTATGTGGCAGAGCCAAAATTAAAACAGAAATTATGCATATTTATACACCTCATTGTGTCTCTTATGTAGAAAGAATATCATATTTACCTGTGTATCACTTAGAATGTATAACGTAATGCTTTGAGAATACTAGGAAATAAGAAAATGCTTACTGAATGAATGAATTAAAGGACTTCAAATAAAGAGACAAAATTCATGTTCAAAGAGTAAAAATGGAAACAGTTCAACTTGATCTTGATGATATAATCAAAATCCTACCAGTAAAAAAACAAAAAGGGGCCAGAGGTAGTCTTAATATTGTTTCCTCAACGAGCATATAATTCTGAGACAAAATATAATGCAATTCAATATAAGATAGAAGATGAAATATAAAGAGAGAAATGACATTGTATAAGTCAGCTAAATTAAGGGCAAAGACTATCACATAAAGATAGAAGCTCTGTCTAATGCAAATGGTGTGAACTGTGGAAAGAATTGATATCTCTGGTGAAAGAGATATCATGCATTTAGACTGAACCAAGACATTTTGAAATTGACTATTTCATATGAGTTTTCTTTTAACATCTTTATTGGAGTATAATTGCTTTACAATGGTGTGTTAGCTTCTGCTGTATAACAAAGTGAATCAGCTATACATATACATATATCCCCATATACGCTCCTTCTTGCGTATCCCTCCCACCCTCCCGATCCCACCCCTCTAGGTGGGATCACAAAGCACCAAGCTGATCTACCTGTGCTATGTGGCTGCTTCTCACTAGCTATCTATCTTATATTTGGTAGTGTATATATGTCCATGCCACTCTCTCACTTCATCCCAACCTACCCTCCCACTCCCCATGTCCTCAAGTCCATTCTCTACATCTACATCTCTATTCCTGCCCTGCAGGTTCATCTGTACCATTTTTCTAGATAATATATATATGCCTTAATACACAATATTTGTTTTTCTCCTCTGACTTACTTCACTCTGTATGAGAGACTCTAGGTCCATCCACCTCACTACAAAAAACTAAATTTCATTTCTTTTAATGGCTGAGTAACATTCCATTGGATATATGTGTCATATCTTCTTTACCCATTCATCTATCAATGGACACTTAGGTTGCTTCCATATCCTGTCTATTGTGAACAGAGCTGCAATGAACATTGTGGTACATGACTCTTTTTGAATTATGGTTTTCTCAGGGTATATGCCCAGTTGTACGATTGCTGGGTCATATGGTAATTCTATTTTTTAGTTTCTAAAAGAACCTCCATACTGTTCTCCATAGTGGTTGTATCAATTTACATTCCCACAAAAAGTGCAAGAGGGTTCCCCTTTCTCCATACCCTCTCCAGAATTTACTGCTTGTATATTTTTTGAGGAAGGACATTCTGACTGGTGGGAGGTGATACCTCATTGTAGTTATGATTTGCATTTCTCTAATGATTAGTGATGTTGAGCATCCTTTCATGTGTTGGCAATCTGTATATCTTCAGCCCATTTTTAGATTGGGTTGTTTGTTTTTTGATATTGAGCTGCATGAGCTACTTGTAAATTTTGGAGATTAATCCTTTGTCAGTTGCTTCATTAGCAATATTTTCTCCCATTCTGAACGTTGTCTTTTCATCTTGTTTATGGTTTCCTTTGCTGTGCAAAACTTTTAAGTTTCATTAGTTCCCATTTGTTTATTTTTTTTTATTTCCATTTCTATAGGAGGTGGGTCAAAAAGGATCTTGCTACGATTTATGTCATAGAGTGTTCTCCCTATGTTTTCCTCTAAGAGATTTATAGTGTCTGGCCTTACACTTAGGTCTTTAATCCATTTGGAGTTTATTTTTGTGTAGGGTGTTAATAAGTGTTCTAATTTCATTCTTTTACATGTAGCTGTCCAGTTTTCCCAGCACCACTTACTGAAGAGGCTGTGTTTTCACCATGGTATATTCTTGCCTCCTTTATCAAAAATAAGGTGACCGTAAGTGTATGGGACTATCTCTGGGCTTTCTATCTTGTTCCATTGATCTATATTTCTGTTTTTGTGCCAGTACCATATTGTCTTGATTACTGTAGCTTTGTAGTATAGTCTGAAGTCCGGGAGCCTGATTCCTCCAGCTCTGGTTTTCTTTCTCAAGATTGATTTGGCTATTCGGGTTTTTTGTGTTTCCATACAGATTGTGAAATTTTTTGTTCTAGTTCTGTGAAAAATGCCATTGGTAGTTTGATAGGGATTGCATTGAATCTGTAGATTGCTCTGGGTAATATAGTCATTTTCACAATGTTGATTCTTCCAAACCAAGAACATGGTATGTCTTCTCCATCTGTTAGTATCATCTTTAATTTCTTTCATCAGTGTCTTATAGTTTTCTGCATATAGGTCTTTTGTCTCCTTAGATAGGTTTATTCCAAGTAATTTATTATTTTTGTTGCAATGGTAAATGGCAGTGTTTCCTTAATTTGTCTTTCAGATTTTTCAACATTAGTGTATTGGAAAGCCAGGGATCTCTGTGCATTAATTTTGTATCCTCCTACTTAACCAGATTCATTGATTAGCTCTAGTAGTTTTCTCGTAGCATCTTTAGGATTCTCTATGTATAGTATCATGTCATCTGCATACAATGAGAGTTTTACTTCTTCTTTTCCCATTTGGATTCTTTTTATTTCTTTTTCTTCTCTGATTGCTGTGGCTAAAACTACCAAAACTATGTTGAATAATAATAGCCAGAGTTGACAACCTTGTCTTGTTCCTGATCTTAGAGGAAATGGTTTCAGTTCTTCAATGTTGAGAAGATGTTGGCTGTGGGTTTGTCATACAAGGCCTTTATTATAATGAGGTAAGTTCCCTCTACACCTACTTTCTGGAGGGTTTTTATCATAAATGGGTGTTGAATTTTGTTGAAATCCTTTTCTGCATCTATTGAGATGATCATATGATTTTTCTCCTTCAAATTCTGAATATGGTGTATCACATTGACTAATATGCATATATTGAAGAATCCTTGCATTCCTGGGATAAACCTCACTTGATCATGGTGTATGATCCTCTTAATATGTTTTTGGATTCCATTTGCTAGTATTTTGTTGAGGATTTTTGCATCTATGTTCATCAGTGATATTGGCTTGTAGTTTTCTTTCTTTGTGACCTCTTAGTCTGGTTTTGGTATCAGGGTGAGGGTGACCTCATAGAGTGAGTTTAGGCATGTTCCTCCCTCTGTTATATTTTGGAAGAGTTTGAGAGGGATAGGTTTTAGCTCTTCTCTAAATGTTTGATAGAATTCACCAGTGAAGCCATCTGGTCCTGGGCATTTGTTTGTAGGAACATTTTTAATCACAGTCTCAATTTAAGTGTTTGTGATTTCTGTTTATATTTTGTTTCTTCCTGGTTCAGTCTTGGAAGGTTGTGCTTTTCTAAGAATTTGCCCATTTCTTCTAGGTTGTCCATTTTATTGGCATAGAGTTGCTTGTAGTAATCTCTTATTGTCCTTTGTATTTCTGCAGTGTCACTTGTTACTTCTCCCTTTTCATTTCTAATTCTATTGATTTGAGTCTTCTCCCTTTTTTTCTTCATGAGTCTGGCTAATGGTTTATCAATTTTGTTTATCTTCTCAAAGTACCAGCTTTTAGTTTTATTCCTGTTTGCTACTGTTTCCTTCATTTCTTTTTCATTTATTTCTGATCTCATCTTTATGATTTCTTTCCTTCTACTAACTTTGGGGTTTTTTTCTTCTTCTTTCTCTAATTGCTTTAGGTGTAAGGTTAGGTTGTTTATTTGAGATGTTTCTTGAGGTACAATTTTATTGCCATAAGCTTCCCTCTTAGAACTGCTTTTGCTGCATCCCATAGGTTTTGGGTCATTGTGTTTTCATTGTCATTTGTTTCTAAGTAGCTTTTTGATTTCCTCTTTGATTTCTTCAGTGATCTCTTATTTAGTAGTGTATTGTTTAGCCTCCATGTATTTGTATTTTTTACAGATTTTTTTTCCTGTAATCAAGATCTAGTCTCATAGCACTGTGTTTGGAGAAGAAACTTGATGCAATTTTAGTTTTCTTAAATTTACCAAGTCTTGATTTGTGACCCAAGATGTGATCTATCCTAGAGTATGTTCCATGAGCACTTGAGAAGAAAGTGTATTCTGTTGGTTTTGGATGGAATGTCCTATAAATATCAGTTGTTCATCTTGTTTAATGTATCATTTAAAGCTTGTGTTTCAGGCTTCCCTGAAGTGGTTGGGGAAGTGCAGTGGTTAAGAATCTTCCTGCCAATGCAAGGGACACAGGTTCACGCCCAGGTCCAGGAAGATCCCACATACCTCAGAGCAAAAAAGCCCACAGGCAACAACTACTGAGACTGTGCTCTAAAGCCTGTGCTCCACAACAAGAGAAGCCACATGAGAATCCCGTGGGCACCACAGGGAAGAGGAGGCCCTGCTTGCCTGAAGACCTAATGCAGCCAAAAATCAATACATAAAATAAATAAAGCTCATGTTTCCTTATTTATTCTCATTTTGAATGATCTGTCCATTGGTGAAAATGGGGTGTTAAAGTCCCCTTCTGTGATTGTGTTACTGTCGATTTTTCCTTTTATAGTTGTTAGCTTTTGCCTTGTTTATTGAGGTGCTTCTATGTTGGGTGCATAAATATTTACAATTGTTATATCTTCTATTTGGATTGATCCCTTGATCTTTATGTAATGTCCTTCTTTGTCTCTTGTAATAGTCTTTATTTTAAAGTCTGTTTTCTCTGATATGAGAATTGCTCCTTCGCTTTCTTTTGATTTCCATTTGCATGGTATATCTTTTTCCATCCTCTATCTTTCATTCTGTATGTGTCCCTGGTTCTGATGTGGGTCTCTTGTAGACAGCATATATACAGGTCTTGTTTTGTATCCATTCAGCCAGTCTATATCTTTTGGCTAGAGCATTTAGTCCATTTAAATTTAAGGTACTTATTGATATGCATGTTCCTATTACCATTTTCTTAATTGTTTTGGGTTTGTTTTTGTAGGTCTTTACCTTCCCCTTGTGTTTCCTGCCTAGAGAAGTTCCTTTAGCATTTGTTGGAAAGCTGGTTTGGTGGTGGTGATTTCTGTTAACTTTTGCTTGTCTGTAAATGTTTTAATTTCTCCATCAAATCTGAATGAGATTCTTGCTGGGTAATCTTGGTTGTTGGTTTTTCCCTTTCATCACTTTAAATATGTCCTACCACTCCTTTCTGACTTGCAGAGTTTCTGCTGAAAGATCAGCTGTTAACTTTATGTGGATTCCCTTGTATGTTATTTGTTGCTTTTCCTTTGCTGGTTTTAATACTTTTTCTTTGTATTTAATTTTTAATAGTTTGATTAATATGTGTCTTGGCATGTTTCTCCTTTGATTTATTCTGTATGGGACTCTCTGTTTCATAGTTACAAGGGTGTCTTTGAGACCATAAGGTTGCAGCTGGCAGATGCTGTTCTGAATATGGCTGGTGGTGTCCTTGGATCTGGTACAGTTAAGAAATTTCAAGCTCTCAGTGGTGTGGGGATGACAAGACCAGATCCTCAATGGCTGTCTGACTCTATTTTTGCATTCCTGCACTGTGCTTAGTCCACTATGATATCAGTTTGGCATCATATGAAATTTCCAGAATAGGCAAATTTATGGAGACAGAAAATAAGTTAGTAATTGACTAGGGTTGGGATCACTAGGGAACTATGGGGTTATGACTAATGGGTAAAGGATTTCTTTTTGGAGTGACACAAGTATTCTAAAATTGATTGTGGTGGTGGTTGTACAATTATGTGAATATACAAAAATCAGAAAATTGTGCATGTTAAATTTGTAAGTTATATCTCAGTAAATCCATTACTAACAACAAAAAACTATGTAAGCAGCTAGTTTTTGCCTTCTTCCCTCTGCTTCTGAAAAATAATTTCATATTTGTCAGAAATGTAAAACTGCAATCTTTAAAACATTCTTTTATGGAATGTATTTTTCTGATTATAATTAGCTGCTTTTATGAAAAAAATGTATTTAAAGAGATCATTAAAGTACTGGTTTAAGGCTGTCTTAGTTTTGACTGCTTAAGAGAATTTTCTGTAATATTTGCTGCCTTGTTTTAGGAGTTTCTTTCAATTCTCTTTGTGTTTGCTGTGCATTGTTTAATTCTTGATGTGTAACTACTTTAAGCCTTCCACAATATTGGGAATACTGCTAATTTCACAAACTCTTGATGTAACTAATTCACAAAATTATGAGCAGTGGTTAGTTGTTCTCACTCCCTTCACAATTTTAGTAATCTCTATAACAGAACATGAATATAATTAACTATTCTTTTGTTCAAAATATTCACAGCATTTTCCTATCCACTCTGCCTCTTCCCCCTTATCTTTAGTGAAGTGAGACTATCAACTGATATCTGGCTTTTGTTCACATCTTATTAAAATAACAGTAGAAAATCTTTGTCCAAGACATAACTTGCATTGATATTTGAGACAGTTTAGTAAAGAGGAAAAATTGTCTATACAAAAATGATTTGAAGCTGATACATACACATCCAAATTAAAAACTCTGTTTATTACTATGGAGAGCATTTTAAAATCAATGAATAACCATCTCTTGGGCTGGCAACCAAGATGGTGAGTAAAAAGACCCTGAGTTCATCCCTTCTCACAGGCACATGGAAACAAAAAATATTTGTAAAACAACCATCGGTGAAAAAGCCTGAAGCCTACCAGAAAAGTTCTTCTACAGCTAAAGATATAAAAAGATGGGTAAGAGGAGTGGAGTCACTATATAATCAAGTCCCATACCCGAGGGTCAGTGACCCACAAATGAGATAATAATTACAATTGCAGACATTCTCCCAAAGTAGGTTCAAGCCCCATGTCGAGCTCCCCAGCTCTGGGGCCCTAGGGTGGGAAGATGAGTCCCCAGAACATTTGGTTTTGAAGGCCAGTGGGGCTTAATTTCAGTAGTCTCAGAGGGCTAGGGGAAATAAAAACAATTCTTAAAGGAAAGTGTGCACACAAAATCTCACATCCTCCAGGGCTCAGGAAAGAAGCAGTAATTTTATAGGCGCTTTGGTCAGACCTACCTTCTCAAATTGGACAGTGTCCTGAAGAGGCAGGAGGTACTTGCAGTTCACCCAGAGTACATAGGTACTGGTGGCAACTATTTTGGGGATTGTTCTACCACATGAACAATGATGCTGGCAAACACTATTTTGAAATCCACTCTCTAGCTTATTAGCCCAGGACCCAGCCTTGTCCTGGCCTGGTAGCTTGTATCTAAATACCAGTGCTGGGGTGTGTCAGTCTAAGCAACTAACTAGGTATGGATACAGCCCATCCACTAGGAAACAGGCTGCATTAAGAGCCCCTGAGCGCACAGCCACTGTTGGACATGGCCCTGCCTACAGAGGGCCCAGGACCCAACATGATACACCAGGGCACAGGCACTAGAGGGAGAACACCCAGTGCCTTACTTCCAAAGATCATGGGACCTGCTCCACACACCATGGGGCAGGCACCAGCCTTAGAACCCCCTGGGCCCTAACCCTACCCTCCAAGAAGTCTACTCTACCCCTAGGGCCAGTTTTACCCACAAACAGGCAGACACCAGCAGCAAGAAAACTGCAACCCAAGTAGCCTGTGGACAAAACCCATCCACTAACAGGCCAGATCCTTTCCTGGGACTGAATGGGCCTTGGCCCCACCCAATACCAGGCCCACACAAGCTTTGGGACACCCTAGATCCCAACTATGTCAGAAACTGACTATGTCAGAAACTAACTATATCAGAAGCTGGGCCCACCCACCAGCAATTCAACAACATTTCTGCATCCGTGAGATATGCAATCAGACCCCAGGACTGGGTCTGCCCACCAGTAAGTTAGCACTAGCCCCAGGACCTAGTTTCACACACCAGTGAGGAGGCAACAGCCCTGGGGTCTCCTGGATCCTGACCTCACCCACCAGTAAGCCAACAAGAGACTCAGGGCGCCTCCAGGGTTCCAGTCAGCCACCTCATGATCCAGTCCTACCAACCAGAGGCTGGCAGCCTCTAAACAAGTTGGGGCCTGGGAACCAAACAGACTAGGGGCCAACCAAACCTATCAGACTGCTCACAGTGTCAGCCTAACACAAGAAAGACACACACAAGTCTTATGGGGGAACTTCTAGAGCATATAGCTCTGGTGATGAGAGGGGAGTTCATTGCTGGGATACACAGAAATACTACAAATGGCCATGTCTCCAAGGTCAGAAAACTTAATCAATCAACCTACTAGACACATAAGAATAAAAACAGCAACTTAGGCAAAATGAGGCAGCAGAGGAACAGGTTCTAAATGAAAGGACAAGATGAAACCCCAGGAGAGAACTAAGTGAAGTAGAGATAAGCAATCTACCTGAGAAAGAGTTGAGGGCAATGATCATAAAAATGATCAAAGAACTCAGGAGAGGAATGGATGCACATTGTGAGAAGTTAGCAGTTTTTAGCAAAGAATTAGAAAACATAAAGAACAATCAAACATAGATAAAGAAAGAATACAACAACTGAAATGAAAAATACACTAGAAGTCATCAACAGTAGACAAAATAATACAGAGATCAGTGAGCTGAAAAACACAGTAGTGGAAATCAGTGATGCTAAAGAGAAAAAAAGAAAAAAGAATGAAAAGAAATGAGAACAGTTTAAGAGACTTCTGGAACAAGTTTAAGCACACTAATATTCACATTGTAGGGGTCCCCTAAGGAGAAGAGAGTAAAGGGTTGAGAACATATTTGAAGACATAATAGCTGAAAACTTCCTTAACCTATGAAAAGAAACAGAAATCCAAATCCAAGAAGCACAGAGAGTCCCATATAAGAATACCTCAAAGATGAACACACCATGATGTATTATAATTAAAATGGCAAAATTAAAGATAAAGAGAGAATATTAACAGCAGGAAGGGAAAAGCAACAATTTATATACAAGGGAACTCCCATAAGGATGTCAGCTGACTTTCTTTAAAAGGAAACTTTTTTATAAAGTTTTTAAAGAGTTTCTTTCTTAAAAAAAAAAAAAGTCTGCAGGCCAGAAAGAAGAGGCATGATATATTTAAAGTGATGGAAGGGAAACATCTACAACAAAAATACTCTATCTGGCAAATCTCTCATTCAAAGTTAATAGTGGGCTCAAAAGCTTTACAGACAAGGAAAAGCTAAAAGAGTTCAGCACCACCAAACCACATTTACAAGAAATGTTAAAGGGACTACTCTAAGGAAAAAGAAAAGACCACAACTAGAAACATAATAATTAGGGAAGAAAAAAAAACTCATCTGTAAAGTCAAATACAGGGTAAAGTTATGAAACCATCCATGAACAAATCTAGTAAGAATATTAAAAGAAAAAATTAGGAAAATCATTCATATACACATTAAGCAGTTAGGGGATACACAAACTATTAGAAGTAAAATATAATATCAAAAGTGTAATCATGAGGGGAGGGGAGTACAAATGCTGAGGGGTTGTTAAAATGCATTTGAAATGAAGAGATCAGCAACTTAAAGCAATCGTATATATACCGATTTTTATATATAAACCTCATGGTAATGACAAACAAAAATTCTACAAAATATACATACATGAAAAAGAAAAAAGAATCCAAATATATCACTGACAGTCATCAGAAAAGAGAAGAAGAACAAAAAAGACCTATAAAACCACCCCCAAATAAATAACATAATGGCAATAAGAATATACATATCAACAATTTGTTTAAGTGTAAATGGACTAAACACTCTAACCAAAAGACATAGAAGAGCTCAATGGATACTAAAACAAGACCCATATATCCATATATAAGCGGCCTACAAGAAACTCACTTCAGATCTAAAGACACACACTGCAAGTGAGAGAATGGAAAAGGTATCCCATGCAAATGGGATTCAAAAGAAACCTGGGGTAGCAATATTTATATAAGAGAAAATAGACTTTAAAATAAGAATGTTACTAGAGACAAAGAAGGATATTACATAATGATCAAGGGATCAATCCAATAAGAAGATAATATATATGTACCAGCATAGAAGTACTTAAATACGTCAAGCAAATATTAACAGAAATTAAGGGAGAAACTGAAGTAATGCAATAATAATAGGGACTTTAACAACCCACTTACATCAATGGATAGATCATCCAGACAGAAAAAAAAAAATAAGGAAACATTGGCCTTAAATGACTCACTAGACCAGATTGAGTTAATAGATTTATACAGAGCATTTCATCCAAAAACAGCAGAATACACATTATTTTCAAGTGCATATGGAACATTTTCCAGGATAGATCACATGCTAGGCCATAAAACAAACCTCAGTAAATTTAAGAAAACTGAAATCATATCAACCATCTTTTCTGACTACAGTACTATGAGACTAGAAATCAACTACAAGGAAAAACTGCAAAAAATGCAAACACATGAAGACTAAACAAAATATTACTAAACAACCAATGGATCACTGAAGAAATCAAAGAAAAGAATCAAAAAGTACCTGGAGACAAATAAAAATGGAAACACAAAAATCCAAATTTTATAAGATGCAGAAAAAAATAGTTCTAAGAGGGAAATTTATAGCAATACAAGTTTACCTCAGGGAAAATAAATCTTAAGTTAACAACCTAACCTTACACCAAAAGGATGTAGAAAAAGAAGAACACACAAAATCCAAAGTTAATTATGGAAAGAAAACATAAAGGTCAAATCAGAAATAAAATATAGAGTTAAAAAAATAGGATCAATGAAACTAAGTGCTAGTTCTTTGAAAATATAAACAAAATTAAAAAAACTTTAGCCAGAATCATCAAGAAAGAAAAGAGACAGCACAAATCATAAAAGCAGAAATGAAAAACAAGTTACAACTGACACAACAGAAATACAAAAGATCATAAGAGACTACTAGAAGCAACTAAACACCAATAAAACGGACAACCTAGAATATATGGACAAATTTCTAGAAATCTGCAATCTCCCAAGACTGAATCAGGAAGAAGTAAAAAATATGGACAGACCCACTGCCAACAGTGAAACTGAATCAGTAATAAAACAACTCCAACAAACAAAATTCCAGGACCAGATGGCTTCACATGTAAATTCTTCCAATCCTTCAAAGAAGCATTAACACCTATTTTCAAACTAATCTAAAAATTTTCAGAGGAAAGAATGCTGCTGATTTCATTCTATGAGACCAGCAACACCCTGATAACAAAACCAGACAAAGATACCACAAAAAAAAAAAAAGAAAGAAAATCACAGGCCAATATCACTGACGAACATGATGCAAAAATCCTCAACAGAATATTAGCAAATCAAATTCACCAATACTTGAAAAGGTTCATACACCAAGATCAAATGGGATTTAACCCAGATATGCAAGGATTTTTCAATATTCATCAATAAATCAACATGATACTCCACTTTAACAAATTGAAGAATGAAAATTATAAGATCCCCTAAAAAGATGCAAAAAAAAATTTAACAAAGTTCAACATCCATTTATGATAAAAACTCTCCAGAAAATGGGTGTAGAGGGAATATTCAACATAATAAAGGTCACATGTGACAAGCACACAGCTAATATCATGCTCAGTGATGAAAAGTTGAAAGCATTTATTGTGAGATCAGGAACAAGATAAGGAGGACAAATGTAACCACTTTTATTCAACATAATATTGGAAGGCCTAGTCACTGCAACCAGACAAGGAAAGAAATAAAAGAAATCCATAATGTAAAGGAAGAAGTAAAACTGTCACTATTTGTGGAACACATGATACTATACATAGAAAATTCTAAAGACAACACCAGAAAACTATTACAGCTCATAAATGAATTTAGTAAAACTTCAGGATACACAATTAATATATAGAACTATGTATATACTACTAAGTATAGTATAATATACACTATGTATATACTATACAGTATATACTATGTAATATATACTATGTATATACTATACTATATACTATACTAGTATAGTATATTCATAGTATATACTATACTAATATAGTATATACTATACTAATATGCAGAACTATGCTGCATTTCTATACACTCACAATGAACTATCAGAAAGAGAAATTAAAGAAAAAAAATAATGTATAATCTCATCAAAAAGAATAAACCTACCTACAGAAGATACAAACCTATACACAGAAAAATCTAGTAATACATTGATGAAAGAAATTGAAGATAACACAAAAAGATGAAAAGGTATACCATGTTTATGATTTGGAAGAATTTATATTGTTAAAAAGACAATACTACCAAAGGCAACCTACAGATTCAATGTAATCCTTATCAAATACCAAGGGCATTTTTTCACAGAACTAGAACAAATAATTCTAAATATTCTGTGGAAACAAAAAATACCCCAGAGAGGGGGAAGATGGTGGAAGAGTAAGACGTGGAGATCACCTTCCTCCCCACAGATACATCAGAAATACATCTACACATGGAACAACTCCTAAAGAACACCTACTGAACGCTGGCAGAAGACCTCAGACCTCCCAAAAGGCAAGAAATTCCCCACGTACCTGGGTAGGGCAAAAGAAAAAAGAATAAACAGAGACAAAGGAATAGGGACGGGACCTGCACCAGTGGGAGGGAGCCATGAAGGAGGAAAGGTTTCCACACAACAGAAGCCCCTTTGCTGGTGGAGACTGAGGGTGGTGGAGGCGGGTAGCTTCCCTGGCCTCTGCTGCTGCAGGCTCGCCCCGCACTTTGTACCCTTCCCTCCCCCCAGCCTGAGTGAGGAAGAGCCCCCGAACCAGCAGCTACTTTAACCCCGTCCTGTCTGAGCAAAGAACAGATGCCCTCTGGCGACCTACACGCAGAGGCAGGGCCAAATCCAAAGTTGAACCCCAGGAGCTGTGCAATCAAAGAAGAGAAAGGGAAATTTCTCCCAGGAGCCTCAGGAGCAGCGGATTAAAGCTCCACAGTCAACTTGATGGACCCTGCATCTGAGGGATATCTGAATGGACATTATTTTATGCTCTTTCTTCCTTTCTCCCTTCCTTCCTTCCTCTCTCCCTCCCTCCCTCCCTCCCTCCCTCCCTCCCTCCCTCCCTCCCTCCCTCCCTCCCTCCCTCCCTCTCTCTCTCTCTCTCTCTCTCTCTTTCTTTCTTTCTTTCTTTCTTTTTCTCTCTTTTATTCTAAGCTGTGTGGATGAAAGGCTCTGGGTGCTCCAGCCAGGAGTCAGTGCTGTGTCTCTGATGTGCAAGAGCTAACTTCAGGACACAGGTCCACAAGAGACCTCCCAGCTCCACGTAATATAAAATGGCGAAAATCTCCAAGAGACTCCATCTCAACATCAACACCCAGCTTCACTCAACGATCAGCAAGCAACAGTGCCGGACAACATATGCTAAACAACTTGCAAGACAGGAACACAGCCCCACACATTAGCAGAGAGGCTGCCCACAATCATAATAAGTCCACAGACACCCCAAAACACACCACCAGACGTGGACCTGCCCACCAGAAAGACAAGATCCAGCCTCATCCACAAGAACACAGGCACTAGTCCCCTCCACCAGGAAGCCTACACAACCCACCGAACAAACTTTAGCCACTGGGGACAGACCCCAAAAACAATGGGAACTACGAACCTTCAGCCTGCAAAAAGGAGACCCCAAACAGTAAGATAAGCAAAATGAGAAGATAGAAAAACACACAGCGGATGAAGGAGCAAGATAAAAACCCACCAGACCTAACAAATGAAGAGGAAATAGACAGTCTACCTGAAAAAGTATTCAGAATAATGATAGTAAAGATGATCCAAAATCTTGGAAATAGAATGGAGAAAATACAAGAAACATTTAACAAGGACCTAGAAGAACTAAAGATGAAACAAGCAATGATGAACAACACAATAAATGAAATTAAAAATACTCTAGATGGGATCAATAGCAGAATAACTGAGGCAGAACAACAGATAAGTGACCTGGAAGATAAAATAGTGGAAATAAATTCTGCAGAGCAAAATAAAGAATAAAGAATGAAAAGAAATGAGGACAGTCTCAGAGACCTCTGGGACAACAGTAAACGCACCAACATTCGAATTATAGGGGTTCCAGAAGAAGAAGAGAAAAAGAAACGTACTGGGAAAATATTGGAAGAGATTATAGTTGAAAATTTTCCTAATATGGGAAAGGAAATAGTTAATCAAGTCCAGGAAGCACAGAGTCCCATATAGGATACATCCAAGGTGAAACATGCCAAGACACATCATAATCAAATTGTCAAAAATTAAATACAAAGAAAGCATATTAAAAGCAGCAAGGGAAAAACAACAAGTAACACACAAGGGAATCCCCATAAGGTTAACAGCTGATCTTTCAGCAGAAACTCTGCAAGCCAGAAGGGACTGGAAGGACATATTTAAAGTGATGAAGGAGAAAAACCTACAACCAAGATTATTCTACCCAGAAAAGATCTCATTCAGATTTGATGGAGAAATTAAAACATTTACAGACAAGCAAAAGATGAGATAGTTCAGGACCACAAAACCAGCTTTACAACAAATGCTAAAGGATCTTCTCCTGGCAAGAAATACAAGAGAAGGAAAAGATCTACAATAATAAACCAAAAACAATTAAGAAAATGGGAATAGGAACCTACATATCGATAATTACCATAAATGTAAGTGGATTAAATGCTCCCAGCAAAAGACACAGACTGGCTGAATGAATGCAAAAACAAGACCCATATATCTGCTGTCTACAAGAGACCCACTTCAGACATAGAGACACATACAGACTGAACGTTAGGGGATGGAAAAAAGATATTCCATGCAAATGGAAACCAAAGGAAAGCTGGGGTAGCAATTCTCGTATCAGACAAAATAGACTTCAAAATAAAGACTATTAGAAGGGACAAAGCAGGACACTACATAATGATCAAGGGATCGATCCAAGAAGAAGATATAACAATTGTAAATATTTATGCACCCAATATAGGAGCACCTCAATACATAAGGCAAATACTAACAGCCATAAAAGGGGAAATCTACAGTAACACATTCATAGTAGGGGACTTTAACACCCCACTTTCACCAATGGATAGATCATCCAAAGTGAAAATAAATAAGGAAACACAAGCTTTAAATGGTACGCTAAGGAAGATGGTATTAATTGATATTTATAGGACATTCCATCCAAAAACAACAGAATACACACTTTTCTCAAGTGCTCATGGATCATTCTCCAGGATAGATCATATTTTGGGTCACAAATCAACCCTTGGTAAATTTAAGAAAATTGAACCCATATCAAGTATCTTTTCCGACCACAACACTATGAAACTAGATATCAATTACAGGAAAAGATATGTAAAAAATACGAACACATGGAGGATAAACAATACACTACTTAATAACGAAGTGATCACTGAAGAAATCAAAGAGGAAATAAAAAAATACCTAGAAAAAAATGACAATGGAGACACGATGACCCAAAACCTATGAAATATAGCAAAAGCAGTTCTAAGAGGGAAGTTTATAGCAATACAATCCTACCTTAAGAAACAGGAAACATCTTGAATAAACAACCTAACATTGAACCTAAAGAAATTAGAGAAAGAAGAACAAAAAAAACCAAAGTTAGCAGAAGAAAATAAATCATAAAGATCTGATCAGAAATAAATGAAAAAGAAATGAAGGAAATGATAGCAAAGATCAATAAAACTAAAAGTGGTTCTCTGAGAAGATAAAGAAAATTGATAGACCATTAGCCAGCCTCATCAGGAAAAAAAGGGAGAAGACAAATCAACAGAATTAGAAATGAGAAAGGAGAAGTAACCACTGACACAGCAGAAATACAAAACATCATGAGAGATTACTACAAGCAACTCTATGCCAATAAAATGGACAACCTGGAAGAAAGGGACAAATTCTTAGAAATTCACAATGTGCCAAGACTGAATCAGGAAGATATAGAAAATATGAACAGACCAATCACAAGCACTGAAATTGAAACTGTGATTAAAAATCTTCCATCAAACAAAAGCCCAGGACCAGATGGATTCACAGGCGAGGTCTATCAAACATTTATAGAAGAGCTAACACCAATCTTCTTAAATTCCTCCAAAATATAGTAGAGGGAGGAACATGCCTAAACTCATTCTACAAGGCCACCATCACCCTGATACCAAAACCAGACAAGGATGTCACAAAGAAAGAAAACTAGAGGTCAATATCACTGATGAACAGAGATGAAAAAATCCTCAACAAAATACTAGCAAACAGAATCCAACAACACATTAAAAGGATCATACACCATGATCAAGTGGGGTTTATTCCAGGAATGCAAGGATTCTTCAATATACGCAAATCAATCAATGTGATAGACCTTATTAACTAATTGAAGGAGAAAAACCATACAGTCATCTCCATAGATGCAGAGAAAGCTTTTGACAAATTTCAACACCCCTTTATGATAAAAACTCTGCAGAAAGTAGGCATAGAGAGAACTTTCCTCAACATAATAAAGGCCATATATGTCAAACCCACAGCCAACATTGTCCTCAATGGTGAAAAACTGAAAGCATTTCCACTAAGATCAGGAACAAGACAAGGTTGCCCACTCTCACCACTCTTCTTCAACATAGTTCTGGAAGTTTTAGCCACAGCAACCAGAGAAGAAAAGGAAATAAAAGGAATCCAAATCGGAAAAGAAAAAGTAAAGCTGTCACTGTTTGCACATGACATGATACTATACATAGAGAATTCTAAAGATGCTACCAGAGAACTACTAGAGCTAATCAATGAATTTGGTAAAGTTGCAGGATACAAAATTAATGCACAGAAATCACTGGCATTCCTATACACTAATGATGAAAAACCTGAAAGTGAAATCAAGAAAACATTCCCATTTACCATTTCAACAAAAACAATAAAATATCTAGGAATAAACCTACCTAAGGAAACAAAAGATCTGTATACAGAAAATTATAAGACACTGATGAAAGAAATTAATGATGATACAAATAGATGGAGAGATATACCATGTTCTTGGATTGGAAGAATCAACATTGTTGAAATGACTCTACTACCCAAAGCAATTTATAGATTCAATGCAATCCCTATCAAACTACCAATGGCATTTTTCACAGAACTAGAACAAAAAATTTCACAATTTCTATGGAAAATCAAAAGACCCCGAATAGCCAAAGCAATCTTGAGAATGAAAAATGGAGCTGGAGGAATCAGGCTCCCTGACTTCAGACTATACTACAAAGCTACAGTAATCAATACAGTATGGTACTGGCACAAAAACAGAAAGATAGATCAATGGAACAGGATAGAATGCCCAGAAATAAACCCACGCACATATGGACATCTTATCTTTGATATAGGTGGCAGGAATGTACTGTGGAGAAAGGACAGCCTCTTCAATAAGTGGTGCTGGGGAAACTGGACAGATACATGTAAAAGTATGAGATTAGATCACTCCCTAACACCATACACAAAAATAAGCTCAAAATGGATTAAAGATCTAAATGTAAGGCCAGAAACTATCAAACTCTTAGAGGAAAACATAGGTAGAACACTCTATGACATAAATCACAGCAAGATCCTTTCTGACCCATCTCCTAAAGATATGGAAATAAAACCAAAAATAAACAAATGGGACCTAATGAAACTTAAAATGTTTTGCACAGCAAAGGAAACCATAAACAAGACCAAAAGACAACCCTCAGAATGGGAGAAAATATTTGAAAATGAAGCAACTGACAAAGGATTAATCTCCAAAATTTACAAGCAGCTCATGCAGCTCAAATAACAAAAAAACAAACAACCCAATCCAAAAATGGGCAGAAGACCTAAATAGACATTTCTCCAAAGAAGATATACAGACTGCCAACAAACATATGAAAGAATGTTCAACATCATTAATCATTAGAGAAATGCAAATCAAAACTACAATGAGATATCATCTCACACCAGTCAGAATGGCCATCATCAAAAAATCTAGAAACAATAAATGCTGGAGAGGGTGTGGAGAAAAGGGAACACTCTTGCACTGTTGGTGGGAATGTGAATTGGTACAGCCACTATGGAGAAAAGTATGGAGGTTCCTTAAAAAACTACAAATAGAACTACCATATGACCCAGCAATCCCACTACTGGGCATATACCCTGAGAAAACCAAAATTCAAAAAGAGTCATGTACCAAAATGTTCATTGCAGCTCTATTTACAATAGCCCGGAGATAGAAACAACCTAAGTGTCCATCATCGGATGAATGGATAAAGAAGATGTGGCACAGATATACAATGGAATATTACTCAGCCATAAAAAGAAATGAAATTGAGCTATTTGTAATGAGGTGAATGGACCTAGAGTCTGTCATACAGAGTGAAGTAAGTCAGAAAGAGAAAGACAAAAACCGTATGCTAACACGTATATATGGAATTTAAGAAAAAAAATATATCATGAAAAACCTAGGGGTAAGACAGGAATAAAGACACAGACCTACTAGAGAGTGGACTTGAGGATATGGCAATGGGGAAGGGTAAGCTGGGACAAAGTGAGAGAGTGGCATGGACATATGTAAAATAGATAGCTAGTGGGAAGCAGCCCCATAGCTCAGGGAGATCAGCTCGGTGAGTTGTGACCACCTAGATGGGTGGGATTGGGAGGGTGGGAGGGAGGGAGATGCAAGGGGGAAGAGATATCGGATCATATGTATATGTATAACTGATTCACTTTGTTATAAAGCAGAAACTAACACACCATTGTAAAGCAATTATACTCCAGTAAAGATGTAAAAAAAAAAAAAATACCCCAAATAGCCAATACAATCTTGGGAAAGAAGAACATAGCTGGAGGAATCATGTTCCCTGGCTTCAGACTACACTACAAAACTGCAGTAATTAAAACAGTATTACACTGGCACAAAACAGATACATAAGACCATGGAACAGAATAGAGAACTCAGAAATAAACCCACACACTTTGGTAAATTAATCTACAACAAAGGAGGCAAGAATATACAGAGGAGAAATGACATTTTTTTCAGTAATCAGTGCTGGGAAAACTGGACAGCTGCAAGTAAAATCATGTAATTAGAACATACTCTAACACCATATACAAAAATAAACTCAAAATGGATTAAAGACCTAAATGCAAGATGGGAAAACATAAAACCCTTAGAAGAAAATATAGGAATAACACTATTTAACATCAATCATAGCAATAGTTTTTGCATCCATCTCCTAAAGCAAAGGAAATAAAAACAAAAGGAAACAAATTGTACCTAATTAAACTTAAAAGCTTTTGCATGTCAAAGGAAACCATGGCCAAAGTGAAAAAAATTCTACTGAATGGGAAAAACCATTTGCAAATGCCATGACCAATAAGTGGTCAATATTCAAAACACATAAAAAACTTGTACAACTCAGTACTAAAGAACACCCCCAGTTAAAAAATGAGAAGATCTGAACAGATATTTTTTTCAGAGAAGACACACAGATGGCCAACTGGCACATGGAAAGATGCTCAGTGTCACTAGTTATCATGGAAATGCAAATCAAACCCAGAATGAGATATCACCTTACACCTGTCATAATGGCTGTCATGAAAAGAAAAAACACAAATAGCAAATATTGGCAAGAATGTGGAAAAAGTGAACTTTTGTATAACATTAATGGGGTATAAATTTGCATAGCCACTGTGTATGGATGTTTCTCAAGATACTAAAAATAGAACTATCATATGACCCAGCAATTCCACTTTTGGGTATATATCTGAAAAAAAAAAAAAAAACTGTTCAAAAAGATACATGCACGTTGATATTCACAGAAGCATTATTTACAATTGCCAAAGTATGGAAGCAACCTAAGTCCATCAACAGGTGAATGGATAAAGAAGAGGTGGTATATCTGTACAATGGAATACTACTCAGCCATACAAAAGAATGGAATTTTGCCATTTGTAACAACATGGATTGACTTGGAGAGTATTATGCTAAGTGAAATAAATCAGATAGAGAAAGGCAAATACTGTATGATATCATTTATATGGAATCTAAAAAATAAAACAAACTAGTGAATATACCAAAAAAGAAACAGACTCACAGATACAGAGAACAAACTAGTGATTACCAGTGGTGAGAGTGGAGTGGGAAGTGGCAAGACAGGGGTGGGACATGAAGAGAAACAAGCTACTATGTATAAAATAAATAAGCCACAAGGATATATTGTATAACATAGAGAACATAGCCAATATTCTACAGTAACTATAAATGGAATATAACTTCTAAAAATTGCAAATCACTTTTTTACATCTGAAACATAGAATGTTGTACACCAACTATACCTCAATAAAATATAAATAAAATAAAATAAAATATGACACTTGAAAACAAAAAATATATATAAATAAAATTAATAGCATGTTGTGAGTGAATTCAGCTGTTTCATTTTCACTTATTTAAATTTATTCAATTTACCTAGGTGTGTTTCCATATTAATTATGTTACATCTCTAATATATTTTCTTTCCAGAACTTAATCCTTGAGAATTGAAGACTACTAGGTATTTGTTAGGAATGCTTGCTTTTCAAATATCACTACTACTGCATGTAGATAGGACAAAGTTTAAATTATTTCTTACCTCAGTAAAGGAAAATACTACCTCAGCAAGGCCTTTATAATATTTCCCAGGGAAAACAAGGACGAGGTCAAATTTATTGAAATTTTGAAGTTTAGTTGAAGGCAAATCTCTTATTATGAGATTTAGTTAAGATTGGTAAAAAATAAAATAAAATTTATGATTTGGGAGAAAAACAAAGCAAACTTCTGAGGCCAAAAGTTCAATGCAATTGGGATGTCTGGTGATTCTATTAAGAGTTAATGAGTCAGAGGGACCTTGAAAATGGCGGAAGAATAACACGCGGAGATCACCTTCCTCCCCACAGATACACAAGAAATACATCTACACGTGGAACAACTCCTACAGAACACCTACTGAAGGCTGACAGAAGACCTCAGACCTCCCAAAAGGCAAGAAACTCCCCACGTACCTGGGTAGGGCAAAAGAAAAAAAGAAAAAACAGAGACAAAAGAATAGGGACGGCACCTGCACCAGTGGGAGGGAGCTGTGAAGGAGGAAAAGTTTCCACACACTAGGAAGCCCCTTCGCAGGCGGAGACTGCGGGAGGCGGAGGGGGGAGCTTCAGAGCCGCAGAGGAGTGCACAGCAAAGGGGTGCGGAGGGCAAAGCAGGGAGATTGCCGCAAAGAGGATCGGTGCCGACCGGCACTCACCAGCCCAAGAGGCTTGTCTGCTCACCAGCTGGAGCGGGCGGGGCTGCGTGCTGAGGCTCCGGTTTTGGTCGGAGCACAGGGAGAGGGCTGGTGTTGGCAGCTTGAACATAGCCTGAAGGGGTTAGTGCACCACGGCTAGCCGGGAGGGAGTCCGGGGAAAAGTCTGCACCTGCCGAAGAGGCAAGAGATTTTTTCTTCTCTCTTTGTTTCCTGGTGCGCGAGGAGAGGGGTTTAAGAGCACTGCTTAAAGGAACTCCAGAGACGGGCGCAAGCCGTGGCTAAAAGCGCGAACCCCAGAGACGGGCACGAGCCGCGGCTAAAAGAGCGGACCCCAGAGATGGGCGCGAGCCACGGCTAAAAGCACAGACCCCAGGGACGGGCGGGAGACGCTAAGGCTGCTGCTGCCGCCACCAAGGGGCCTGTGTGCGAGCACAGGTCACTATCCACACCCCTATTCCACGGAGCCTGTGCAGCCCGCCACTGCCAGGTTCCCAGGATCCAGGGACAACTTCCCCAGGAGAACGCACGGCGGGCCTCAGGCTGGTGCAATGTCACGCTGGCCTCTGCCGCCGCAGGCCCACCCCACACGCAGTGCCCCTCCCTCCCCCTGGCCTGAGTGCGCCAGAGCCCCCGAATCAGCGGCTCCTTTAACCACATCCTGTCTGAGCAAAAAACAGACACCCTCCAGCGACCTACACGCAGAGGCAGGGCCAAATCCAAAGCTGAGCCCATGTGAGCTGTGAAAACAAAGAAGAGAAAGGGAAATCTCTCCCAGCAGCCTCAGAAACAGCAGATTAAAGTTCCACAATCAACTTGATGTACCCTGCATCTGTGGAATACATGAATAGACGAGTCACCCCAAATTGAGGAGATGGGCTTCGAGAGCAAGATCTATGATTTTTTCCCCTTTTCCTCTTTTTGTGAATGTGTATGTGTATGCTTCTGTGTGAGATCTTGTCTGTATAGTTTTGCTTCCACCATTTGTCCTAGGGTTCTATCTGTCCATGTTTTTCTTTTTAATTTTTTCCTTAATAATTAATTTTAATTTTAATAACTTTATTATACTTTACCTTCTTTCTTTCTTTTCTTTCTTTCTTTCTTTCTTTCTTTCTTTCTTTCTTTCTTTCTTTCTTTCTTTCTTTCCTTCCTTCCTTCCTTCCTTCCTTCCCTCCTTTAGACAATGAATCATCCCAAATTGAGGAGGTGGTCTCTGAGAGCAAGATTTATGATTTTTTCCCCTTTACCTCTTTTTGTCAGGGTGTATGTGTATGCTTCTGTGTAAGATTTTTTCTGTATAGCTTTGCTTCCAACATTTGTCCTAAGGTTCTATCCGTCCCTTTTTTTTCCCTAAATAATTATTTTTTTAATTCAATAATTTTATTATACTTTATTTTATTTTACTGTATCTTCCTTCTTTCTGTCTTTTTTCCTTCCTTCCCTCCTTCCTTCCTTCCTCCCTCCCTCCTTTCTGCCTTCTTGCCTTCTTTCCTTCTTTCTTTCTTTCTTTCTTTCTTTCTTTCTTTCTTTCTTTCTTTCTTTCTTTCTTTCTTTCTTTCTTCCTTCCCTCCTTTCTTTCTTTCTTTCTTCATACTTCTACTAATTCTCTCTACTTTTTCTCCCTTTTATTTTGAGCCATGTGGATGAAAGGCTCTTGGTGCTCCAGCCAGGAGTCAGGGCTCTGCCTCTGAGGTGGGAGAGCCAACTTCAGGACACTGGTCAAAAAGAGATCTTTTTGATCTCTCAGTTCCACATAATATCAAATGGTGAAAATCTCCCAGAGACCTCCATCTTAACCCCAGCATCCAGCTTCACTCAACGACCAGCAAGCTACAGTGCTGGACACCCTATGCCAAACAACTAGCAAAACAGGAACACAACCCCACCCATTAGCAGAGAGGCTGCCTAAAATCATAATAAGTCCACAGACACCCCAAAACACACCGCCAGAGGTGAACCTGCCCACTAGAGAGACAAGATCCAGCCTCATCCACCACAACACAGGCACTAGTCCCCTCCACCACGAAGCCTACACAACCCACTGAACCAACCTTAGCCACTGGAGACAGACATCAAAAAGAGCGGGAACTATGAACCTGCAGCCTGCAAAAAGGAGACCCCAAACACAGTAAGATAAGCAAAATGAGAAGACAGAAAAACACACAGCAGATAAAGGAGCAAGGTAAAAATGCACCAGACCTAACAAATGAAGAGGAAATAGGCAGTCTACCTGAAAAAGAATTCAGAATAATGATAGTAAGGATGATCCAAAATCTTGGAAATAGAATGGACAAAATGCAAGAAACAGTTAACAAGGACCTAGAAGAAATAAAGATGAAACAAGCAACGATGAACAACAAAATAAATGAAATTAAAAGTACTCTAGATGGGATCAATAGCAGAATAACTGAGGCAGAAGAACGGATAAGTGACCTGGAAGACAAAATAGTGGAAATAACTACTGCAGAGCAGAATAAAGAAAAAGGAATGAAAAAGAACTGAGGACAGTCTCAGAGACTGCGGGGACAACATTAAATGCACCAACATTCGAATTATAGGGGTTCCAGAAGAAGAAGAGAAAAAGAAATGGACTGAGAAAATGTTTGAAAAGATTATAGTTGAAAATTTCCCTAATATGGGAAAGGAAATAGATAATCAAGTCCAGGAAGCACAGAGAGTCCCATACAGGATACATCCAAGGAGAAATATGCCAAGACACATATTAATCAAACTGTCAAAAATTAAATACAAAGAAAGCATATTAAAAGCAGCAAGGGACAAACAACAAATAACGCACAAGGGAATCCACATAAGGTTCACAGCTGATCTTTCAGCAGAAACCCTAC
The DNA here is from genome assembly GCF_949774975.1 of Lagenorhynchus albirostris. NCBI lineage: Eukaryota > Metazoa > Chordata > Mammalia > Artiodactyla > Delphinidae > Lagenorhynchus > Lagenorhynchus albirostris. The sequence goes on from NC_083107.1 coordinate 17,396,332, forward strand.
AAGCCAGAAGGGAGTGGCAGGACATAATGAAAGTGATGAAGGAGAAAAACCTGCAACCAAGAGTACTCTACCCAGCAATGATCTCATTCAGATTTGATGGAGAAATTAAAACCTTTACAGACAAGCAAAAGCTGAGAGAGTTCAGCAACACCAAACCAGCTTTACAACAAATGCTAAAGGAACTTCTCTAGACAAGAAACACAAGAGAAGGAAAAGACCTATAATAACGAACCCAAAACAATGCAGAAAATGGGAATAGGAATATACATATCGATAATTACCTTAAATGTAAGTGGACGAAATTCTCCCACCAAAAGACACAGATTGGCTGAATGGATACAAAAACAAGACCCTTATATATGCTGCCTACAAGAGACCCACTTCAGACCTAGAGACACATACAGACTGAAAGTAAGGGGATGGAAAAAGATGCCATGCAAATGGAAACCAAAAGAAAGCTGGAGTAGCATTTCTCATATCAGACAAAATAGACTTTAAAATAAGGACTATTAGAAGAGACAAAGCAGGACACTACATAATGATCAAGGGATCGATCCAAGAAGAAGATATAACAATTGTAAATATTTATGCACCCAACATAGGAGCACCTCAATACATAAGGCAAATACTAACAGCCATAAAAGGGGAAATCGACAGTAACACATTCATAGTAGGGGACTTTAACACCCCACTTTCACCCATGGACAGATCATCCAAAATGAAAATAAATAAGGAAACACAAGCTTTGATACATTAAACAAGATGGACTTAATATTTATAGGACACTCCATCCAAAAACAACAGAATACACATTTTTCTTAAGTGCTCATGGAACATTCTACAGGATAGATCATATCTTGGGTCACAAATCAAGCCTTGGTAAATTTAAGAAAATTGAAATTGTATCAAGTATCTTTTCTGACCACAATGCCATGAGACTAGATATCAATAACAGGAAAAGATATGTAAAAAATACAAACAAATGGAGGCTAAACAATACACTACTTAATAACGAAGTGATCACTGAAGAAATCAAAGAGGAAATAAAAAAATACCTAGAAACAAATGACAATGGAGACACAACAACCCAAAACCTATGGGATGCAGCAAAAGCAGTTCTAAGGGGGAAGTTTACAGCAATACAAGCCCACCTTAAGAAGCAGGAAACATCTAGAATAAACAACCTAACCTTGCACCTCAAGCAATTAGAGAAAGAAGAACAAAAAAACCCCAAAGCTAGCAGAAGGAAAGAAATCATAAAAATCAGATCAGAAATAAATGAAAAAGAAATGAAGGAAACAATAGCAAAGATCAATAAAACTAAAAGCTGGTTCTTTGAGAAGATAAACAAAATTGATAAACCATTAGCCAGACTCATCAAGCAAAAAAGGGAGAAGACTCAAATCAATAGAATTAGAAATGAAAAAGGAGAAGTAACAACTGACACTGCAGAAATAAAAAAGATCATGAGAGATTACTACAAGCAACTTTATGCGAATAAAATGGACAATCTGGAAAAATGGACAAATTCTTAGAAATGCACAACCTGCCAAGACTGAATCAGGAAGAAATAGAAAATATGAACAGAACAATCACAAGCACTGAAATTGAAACTGTGATTAAACATCTTCCCACAAACAAAAGCCCAGGACCAGATGGATTCACAGGCGAATTCTATCAAACATTTAGAGAAGAGCTAACACCTATCCTTCTCAAACTCTTTCAAAATATAGCAGAGGGAGGAACACTCCCAAATTCCTTCTACGAGGCCACCATCACCTTGATACCAAAACCAGGCAAGGATGTCACAAAGAAAGAAAACTACAGGCCAATATCACTAATGAATATAAATGCAAAAATACTCAAGAAAATACTAGCAAGCAGAATCCAACAGCACATTAAAAGGATCATACACCATGATCAAGTGGAGTTTATTCCAGGAATTTAAGGATTCTTCAATATACGCAAATCTATCAATGTGATAAACCATATTAAGAAATTGAAGGAGAAAAACCATATGATCATCTCAATAGATGCAGGGAAAGCTTTTGACAAATTCAACACCCGTTTATGATAAAAGCCCTGCAGTAGGCAGAGAGGGAACTTTCCTCAACATAATGAAGGCCATATATGACAAGCCCACAGTCAACATTGTCCTCAATGGTGAAAAACTGAAAGCTTTTCCTCTAAGATCAGGAAAAAGACAAGGTTGCCCACTCTCACCACTCTTCTTCAACATAGTTTTGGAAGTTTTATCCACAGCAATCAGAGAAGAAAAGGAAATAAAAGGGATCCAAATCGGAAGAGAAGTCGTCAAGCTGTCACTGTTTGCAGATGACATGATACTATACATAGAGAATCCTAAAGATGTTACCAGAAAACCGCTAGAGGTAATCAATGAATTTGGTAAAGTAGCAGGATACAAAATTAATGCACAGAAATCTCTGGCATTCCTGTATAATAATGATGAAAAATCTGAAAGTGAAAGCAATAAAACACTCCCATTTACCATTGCAACAAAAAGAATAAAATATCTAGGAATATACCTACCTAAGGAGACAAAAGACCTGTATACAGAAAATTATAAGACACTGATGAAAGAAATTAAAGATGATACAAATAGATGGAGAGATATACCATGTATTGGACTGGAAGAATCAACATTGTGAAAATGACTCTACTACCCAAAGCAATCTATAGATTGAATGCAATCCCTATCAAACTACCACTGGCATTTTTCACAGAACTAGAACAAAAAATTTCACAATTTGTGTGGAAACACAAAAGACCCTGAATAGCCAAAGCAATCTTGAGAATGAAAAATGGAGCTGGAGGAATCAGGCTCCCTGACTTCAGACTATACTACAAAGCTACAGTAATCAATACAGTATGGTACTGGCACAAAAACAGAAAGATAGACCATGGAACAGGATAGAATGCCCAGAAATAAACCCACGCACATATGGACATCTTATCTTTGATATAGGTGGCAGGAATGTACTGTGGAGAAAGGACAGCCTCTTCAATAAGTGGTGCTGGGGAAACTGGACAGATACATGTAAAAATATGAGATTAGATCACTCCCTAACACCATACACAAAAATAAGCTCAAAATGGATTAAAGATCTAAATGTAAGGCCAGAAACTATCAAACTCTTAGAGGAAAACATAGGTAGAACACTCTATGACATAAATCACAGCAAGATCCTTTCTGACCCACCTCCTAGAGTAATGGAAATAAAACCAAAAATAAACAAGTAGGACCTAATGAAACTTCAAAGCTTTTGCACAGCAAAGGAAACCATAAACAAGACCAAAAGACAACCCTCAGAATGGGAGAAAATATTTGAAAATGAAGCAACTGACAAAGGATTAATCTCCAAAATTTACAAGCAGCTCATGCAGCTCAATAACAAAAAAACAAACAACCCAATCCAAAAATGGGCAGAAGACCTAAATAGACATTTCTCCAAAGAAGATATACAGACTGACAACAAACACATGAAAGAATGTTCAACATCATTAATCATTAGAGAAATGCAAATCAAAACTACAATGAGATATCATCTCACACCAGTCAGAATGGCCATCATCAAAAAATCTAGAAACAATAAATGCTGGAGAGGGTGTGGAGAAAAGGGAACACTCTTGCACTGTTGGTGGGAATGTGAATTGGTACAGCCACTATGGAGAAAAGTATGGAGGTTCCTTAAAAAACTACAAATAGAACTACCATATGACCCAGCAATCCCACTACTGGGCATATATCCTGAGAAAACCAAAATTCAAAAAGAGTCATGTACCAAAATGTTCATTGCAGCTCTATTTACAATAGCCCGGAGATGGAAACAACCTAAGTGCCCATCATCGGATGAATGGATAAAGAAGATGTGGCATATATATACAATGGAATATTATTCAGCCATAAAAAGAAACGAAATTGAGCTATTTGTAATGAGGTGGATAGACATAGAGTCTGTCATACAGAGTGAAGTAAGTCAGAAAGTAAAAGACAAATACCGTATGCTAACACATATATATGGAATTTAAGAAAAAAAAAATGTCATGAAGAACCTAGGGGTAAGACAGGGATAAAGACACAGATCTACTGGAGAACGGACTTGAGGATATGGGGAGGGGGAAGGGTGAGCTGTGATAGGGCGAGAGAGAGTCATGTACATATACAAACTAACAAACGTAAGGTAGATAGCTAGTGGGAAGCAGCCGCATGGCACAGGAATATCGGCTCGGTGCTTTGTGACAGCCTGGAGGGGTGGGATAGGGAGGGTGGGAGGGAGGGAGATGCAAGAGGGAAGAGATATGGGAACATATGTATATGTATAACTGATTCACTTTGTTATAAAGCAGAAACTAACACACCATTGTAAAGCAATTATACCCCAATAAAGATGTTAAAAAAAAGGGGGGGGGGAATGATCACTGTCAGGTCAGCAAAGAAATCTGAGAAATAGAAGTCTAGCTTGATATCAATAAAATGACACTTCAAGAGAAAAATAAAAAGAATTAATGAGTCTTTCAGGAAATTCCTGTAATAAAGTTTAAAGTCATTTTCTTGGGCCACAATCTTCTGGAGTTTTTAGTAAAATTATGTTAAAGAAAACAATGGGACAATAAAGGCATATTAATGTAGACAGCAAGCTGAGGGCAGATAATTCTGGTTCTCTATTGTTTTAACATCTTCACAGAAAAGGGCCATTTGAATTTGCTCTTGCATCTTTGAGCCAGATTATAAATGAGAATTAAAAGGGCAGAGGTAATTATACCTATGTCTTTGGGAAAAAAAAAAAAAAAGAAGAAATAGATTGAGCTATATGTTTTCAGAGAGAAGTGACAGATTGATATATTAATTAAGGGTGTACTATGAAATGAAACAAGGATAAAACATTAATGAAAAAATTTTATGTCATGTAGTAAGAAATGTAAATTTTTTACTAAATCAAAGGCAAAATACAGAACATAGGCTATAAGGTACCTGAAAATACAAAATATAATAATTAAATCATATTCAAGTAGCAGTTGGTAAATATCAAGTTTAAGACAGGAAGATATATGATAATACCTAAGTTACATTGGTTAATGCTGGTTTCATCATATTCACATTTAAAAAAAAATAATAGAATAAAATATATATTCCATAATCAAAAACCATGTTATATATATGTGTGTGTGTATATATATGTATATCACCATATTCAATTCAATAAATTTTCAATAAAACTTAACTCATTAATTTTATTATATTATTAGTTATGCTTATGTTTTTTGGTGAGCATTAGTCACAATTAAGAGAAAAAAATATGGGATTCCTCCTAAAGAATCAAGATTTTGAAATCAAGCATAATTTGCTTATTGTGCTTCCAGATACAGGAATGAAGTCCTTACCTATAAAAATTTTATGTTTTCTAGAATCTTAAGATAATTATATTCATCTTTGTCTATTTATGTCCCATTGATTACTATCAGGTTTTGGACTTGTAAGATAATTCAGGAAATATTATGATACCAATTGTGGGGATTTTGCTCATTTAGCTGCAAAGCTTTCAATGCTCAGAGTGGGAAATGCATAACAAAATATGCCAACATGAAGAAGATGTAATAAGAACACTGAATATTTCCCAAAGGAGCGAATTTTGAAACTGGAGTGCAGATATCCTTTGCCTTCTTGTTGCTCTTCTTGCCTCTAGAGTCTGGATAATGATTCCTTTTTGGTACATTTGATAGAGAACAACATTTCAAAACCCAGGAGGATTATAGTAGTATTCACATGTAGTTTTTGAAGAATCTTAATGATTCACTAAAGACCTCTTGGTGTCATGTTTTGGTGCTGCCCTCAGCTGACATCAGTTTGTAGGTCATCATATTAAACATCTCTGTGATAGAGACCGAACCTCCAAGTGATAAGGAACTGTTTGGAAAGATACGTGGGTGTGGACCAAGAAGATGTGTTGATCTTAAGTCACAAGAGATACTAGATTTAAGAATTGTTGAGTATGGGCCAAATTTTTGAGTGAGTCAAGTACTTACAGGCCAAATTGCAGGGCCTTCAAGTTTGAATAGGGAGGGTGGGTCCTGTGGCCTGCTGGGGAATTACATTTTCTCTGTTGCTGGATAAAAAAAGAAAAAAATGAGTGCCATTATTGTAGCATGTTGTAGAATCATCTCTTCTTTGCTTATACGTAACAAAGTTCTCTCATAGCACGCTAGGACCCAGAAAGAGGTAAGGAATAACACAGACTGTTCAGACACCCACTAGATAGAATTCTGCACAGTATTTGTGGAAGGTTGGAATTTGATGAGCCTTTCATTTTAAGAAAGAGATACTACTGTAGTATGAGAAAATATAAAACAAATTGATCTTAAAAAACAAAACAAACAAACATAACACAAAAACTGGAGACCTCAAGTCTTTTCAAATGTATTTCTAAAACAGGGCAAATCAAATAAATATCTCACCAGTGCTTTTCTATAGTTTTTTTTCAAGCATTTCCAACATTCTTAAAGAAAATTAAAAGGGTCAAGAACAAGTCAGGAACACTTCCAAAATTAGCAGGTAAATAAAATTATCCTATTACCTGTCAAAGTTTATTATGAAGCTCAGCGTAATTAGTTCTAGGAATTAAAAATTTTGTAATATTTGAATCAATAATGGAAAGGATGAATAGGCCAGAAACAGACTCATGATGACAAAGACAATTATACATATTTGAGAGGAATGTAGTCTATTCAATAAACAGATCTCTAGTGTTGGAAAGAACTTCTTACGCTGGATGAAAATACTTTTCATTCCTGATATTATATTAAAAAATTCAATGTCAACTTTTCATGACTCTCCATGGATTTAAACACATGGAATTTAAGAGCTTCAGTCCCACACTGTCATGAGTATACAACCTTATCACTAAGTTGAGAACCTGGACATTTTCTGTGGGAAACAATGATAAATGCCGAGTTTCTAAAATTGTTTAGTTGCTATGAAAATTCGTATCGGTATTCTTCTTTATTTTTCTTCTGAGTTTAAATAATTAACCAGCATTTGAAGAAATCATATCTAAAACTCATTCTCTCTTTAGTTGGGTCAATAAAGTAGAGCTCCAGAGTGAGTAAATATTTGGTCACTGCAAGAAGGTATGAATCAAAATTCCCAGGTTTGTTTTTTCAATGCTTTAAGCAAACTAATTTCATTTGGATGTTACCTAGAAACCCATTCTAATGCTCAGCCTTTCTCCCTGGCCATGAGTAAAAAGTGGTGAGTAAAGACAAGATTACATACATAATCTTTATATAATCATTTAGAACAGAGCTGGTTTCAAACTCCGGAGCCTTTATAAGAGTAATTATTTAACTCTTATGTTTCAATCCTGGTCTCAGTATTTGTAGGCTTGCAAAACCAAGAAAGTCCCTTATTCACTCAGTTTAAGTGTCTGCCTCTGTAGAATACTAATTATAATACCAATTGTACAGTGAGGGTTAAATGAGATGATATGTGTGAACATTGTGGTCATCAGTGAAATGCTTTCCAAATATGCGAGATGTGATGTTTATGGTACACACAGGGGAGACCTTTAATAGATGTAGCAATAGATCGAGTGATAACAGAGAACCAACTGTAGATGGGATTACTATCAGAGGGAATACCACTGCACTCAGTAGAAACACACATGTTATCAAATGTCCTCCTTTTTAGGCATTTCTGTAAGATAAGCAATTTGGGTTGCTGGGCAGAAAAAGCACCCTTATCATTTATGATTATATTTTGCCTGCACACCAAGTGAAGTTTTTAATTTTTTTTCAGTAAGTCTAAGGGATTATCTATAAACTTAATGCCTATTTTGAAATGTATAATATTAAATAAATCTGTCACTAAAAACAGAAATTAAATTAATCAGTTCTCTCACTATTGGCAACCAGACATGGTAAGCTATATTTATTTGGCAGGTATGGAATCAAAACAAGAAGGGCCAGAATTTAAAATTTAATGACATCAGGTAAAATCAGCCTAGTGATCCATCTCCACCTTAGAGCTGACTTCTTGGAGGATCATGAATACTCTCAGATTACTGGCTAAGGCTGTCTTCATCTGGACATTGCTAAAACGGTTATTGCTCCTGTTTGACCGTATGTCTCTCGCTTTCATGGCTGTCAAGGATGATCAAACTGCTTGTAACCAATACATTCTCTCTTTAATAATGCTGGTATAAAGAGACCTGTTTTACACTTGGAAATATCTACTCTATTGTGTATCGCTTTTCATCTTAAACTCTGAAGTTTAGTAAGAAGTGTGATTAAATTTGCATATACATCTATGAGCCTCCTAAAAGAGAAAGTATTGGTTTTCTCAGGCTTCTACCTCTGATGCTCCATTTTTCATAGAGTTTATGCAGTGATAAAATGAAGTCCAAGTCAGTACCTAGATGGTTATTGGAAGGCTTGGTTCCATGACCAGCATGAAATAGAGAGACCATCTCCTGATCTAACATTTAGAATTTCTAAGAGCCACAAATGATTATGAAGTTGATGTACTTCACGTAGATGCCCAGCTAGGGATGGGGTAAGTAGAAACTAAAAATATGAGTCACTTTAATCACCTAACTTAAACACTGCTAAGAAGTTGCATCCTGCCAGAGGGGTGCCTGTGTCTAATTCGAACCAAAGTGCCAAATAGCATGGTAAAGACTCTGATCTTGAATCTGTTTGGGGATTAAAGAGAATGTGGGATAATTTAAAATTAGGAACTCTAGGGTTTGCAAGGCTGTGGAGAAATCACAGTTGTGTGTAACAAGGGAGTAGACAAGATTTCCGCCTCTCGCCCACCCTAAATCTGATACAACAGGACATGCACTGAGACAAGCAGTAGGATTAGCAGAGGCTTTGTCACAACAGTTGACATGTGTCACACTCTGTTTTCAATAAGCAACCCTGTGGCTGATACAGGATATTCTACTGTTCTCTCTTTGAGAATTCTTAAAGACACTGAGATGCCTTGATATTGTTAGACAAAATGTTTCTTCAAATCTCTCTCTTTCTTACTGCCTGTACTTTCTGGTAATTAGAACAATGTCTCTGGAAGCAGCCATATATTGGTGACAAATTTACCTGGTAGCAATTGAAGTACTTTCTGGTCTGAAGTTTATGAATCTGAATTCCAACTCCTGGAGAGAGAAAGTTACCAGGATTGTGTTTTGTGGTTAAACACCATGGGTAATATTTTTATGCCAAGGAGAGTTAGTCCAGGTGGAGGTAAAATCATTAATGTAGTAGGGAGTTCAGAATATTATGTATATTAAATTAACTGTTTTAAAAACAGGTTTCCTGGGCTTCCCTGGTGGCGCGGTGGTTGAGAGTCTGCCTGCCGATGCAGGGGACACGGGTACGTGCCCCGGTCCGGGAAGATCCCACATGCCGCGGAGCGGCTGGGCCCGTGAGCCATGGCCGCTGAGCCTGCATGTCCGGAGCCTGTGCTCCGCAACGGGAGAGGCCACAACAGTGAGAGGCCCGCATACCACAAAAAAAAAAAAGCAAAACAAAATACAAGTTTCCTTGTTTTTCTCTTAGATTGATGAAATATATCACATGTTATGCTAAGACAGGTAATCAAGCTATCTAGGAGTCTTGCAGAACAAAGAATTATCCTTACTAATTTTATTTTTATGAAATCATTTTTAGTATGTAATTCTGAGAAAAAAATATTTCCTATTTTGGGGGAAAATTTCAGGGTACAACTCAAATGTTCTCAACTTCCTTTTTCTGGGCCAACTGTCCAGTCTTAAAAAGACATCTACCACTAAGATTTTGACATTCGCATTGCACTGCCTATTCAAATGCCAAAAGAATATATCCTACTGTTTGCATTTTGATGCTGTGGAATGCCATTTGAAACAGTTCAAGGGGACAGGTAAAATCAAGTATGGTTTTCCTAATTGCAATTAGCAACTACAAGATAGTGTCTCATTTTAAACTGAAGTCATACTTGTCTATTTCCTTAGAAAAGTACATGAAGACTGAGAATTGAATTCTACCAAATCATATGTCTCCAACTTTTTTTATTATGGTAAAATATGCATAACATAAATTTATCTCCTTAATCATTTTAAGTGCACAGTTCAGTGGTATTAAATACATTCATGATGTCATGCTACTATCACCACAATATATCTCCAGAACGCTTTTCACCTTGTAAAACTGAAACTCTATATCCATTAAACAGTAATTCCCCATTCCTCCCCTCCAGCTAACCCCTAGCAACCACAATTCCCTTTACTTTCTCTATTATTTTGACTATTCTAATATCTCATATAAGTGGAATCAGAGTATTTGTCTTTTTCTGCATGACTTATTTCACTTAGCATAATACCCTCAAGGTTTATCCATGTTACAGCTTATGTCATAATTTTCTTATTTTTAAGACTGAATAATATGCCATTTTATGTATATACCACATTTTGCTTATTCACTCATCATCCATCAATGGACACTTGTGTTGCTTCCATGTTTTAGCTATTGTGAATAATGCTGCTATGAACGTGGGTATACAAATATTTCTTTGAAAACTTGCTTTCAATTATTTTGGGTATATACCCAGAAGTGGAATTGCTAAATCATATGGTAATTCTATTTGTGATTTTTGGAGGAACTGTCATACTGTTTTCCACAATGGCTCTACCATTTTACATACTCTGTTTTCAATGAGCAACATGTGGTTGACACTGGATATTCTACAGTTCTCTCTTTAAGAGTCTTAAAGACACTAACCAACAGTGCACAGGATTCTAATTTGTCCACATCCTAGCCAACACTTGTTATTTTCTGTTTTTTTTTTTTTCATAGTAGCCATCCTAATGACTGTCAGGTGGTATCTCATTGTAGTTTTGATATTTATTTCACTAAATATTAGTGATCTTGAGCCTCTTTTCATGAGTGTATTGACAATTTGTATATCTTCTTTGGAGAACTAGTTATTCCAGGTCTTTGCCTATTTTTGTATCCAGTTGTTTGCTTTATTGTTGTTAAGGTTTAGAAGTTGTCATATACTCTATGTATTAATCCTTATTAGAGGTATAATTTTCAAATATTTTATCTCACTCTGTGTGTTGTCTTCTTAGTCCATTGATAGTATCTTTTGATGCACACAACTTTAAAATTTTTATGAAGTCTAATTTGTCTTTTTTTTTTTCTTTTGCTGCCTGTGCCTTTGGTACCATTTTCAAGAAACCATTTCCAAATCCAATGTTGTGAAAAATTTTGCTCTTTTCTTCTATGTGTTTTATAGTTTTAGCTCCTACATTTAGGTATTTGATCCATTTTGAGTTAATTCTTGTATATGGTGTTAGGTAATGGTACAGCATCTTTCATTAGCAGTGGAGCTTCTATTTTCCCCAATCCTTTCGTTAAAAAGATGGCCTTACCCCATTGAATTGCACACTCTTCAAAATCATTTGGCCATATATTTGAGTGTTTATTTCTGGGTTCTCTACTCTGTTCCATTTGTCTCTATGTCTTTCTTTATGCCAGTACCACACAGTTTTGATTAATGTAGCTCTGTAGGAGTTTTGAAATCAGGAATTAAGAGTCCTCCAACTTCAACTTCTTTTTCAAGATCATTTTGGCTATTTGAGGTTGTCCCTTGAGATTCCATATGAATTTTAGGATTTTTTCCTATTTTTTCAAAAACAAATATGTAGTTGGATTTTTAATAGGTATTTAACTGAATCTGCAGAACACATTGGGAAATACTGACATCATAACAATACTGCCTTCCAATTCATGAACATGGCATGTTTTATGACTTATTTATACTTTCTTTCTTTCAGCAATAATTTGCAGTTTTCATCCTACAGATAATTTACCTCCTTAATTCATAAGTATTTTGTTCTTTGGATGCTATTGTAAATTGAACCATTTTCTTAATTTCCTTTTCAGATTGTTTATTTTTAGTGTATAGAAATGCAACTAATTTTTGTGTGTTAAATTTTTATCCTGCTACATTACTGAATGTTTTACCAGTTAACAACTTGTGTGTGTATGTGTGTGTGTGCTATCTTTAGGATTTTCTATATATAAGATCATGTCAACAGTGAACAATTTTATTCTTACTTTCCAATTTGAAAGTCTTTCTTTTCCTTTTCTTGTCTATTGTTGTGGCTAGAAATTCCAATAATATATTGAATAAAAATGGAAAAATCAGACATCTTTGCCTTGTTCCTGATCTCAGAAGAAAATATTTCAGTCTTTCACCATTGAGTATAATGTTTACTGTGGGTGTTTCATATATGACTTTTATTATGTTGAAGCAGTTTCCTTCTGCTCTTAGTTTGTTGAGTAATTTTATAATAAAAGGGTGGTACATTTTGTCAACTGCTTTTTTGCATTGAGATGAGCATTTTTTTTGGCCATCACTCTGTTAATGTGGTGTATTACACTGAATAATTTTCATATGTTGAACCATCCTTGCATTCCAGGAATAAATCCCACATTGTCCTGTTGCATAATCCTTTCACTATGCTGTTGAATTTGGTTTGTTAGTATTTTGTTAAGGCATTTGCATCAGGGTTTAAAAGGGACATTGATCTGTAGTTTTTGTTTCTTATAGTTGCTTTGGCTGATTTTAGAATCATATTAATTCTGTACTCAAAGAATGGGATAGGAAGTTTTCCCTTCTTTTCAATTTTTAGAAAAGTTTCAGCAGCATTGCTGTTAATTATTCTTTAAAGGTTTGGAAGAATTCAAAGACATCAGGTCCAGGGCTGTCCTTCATTAGGAGATTGTTAATTGCTGATTCAGTCTCTTCACCAGTTATAGGTCTATTTAGATTTAGATTTTCTATTTCTTCATGATTTGATCTTAGGTTATATATTTCTAGGAGTTTTTCATCTAGGTTATCCAATTTGTTGACCTACCAATGTCACAGTAGTCTCATTTTTTTTTTTTAATTTTTGTAGAATTGGTAGTATATCTCCGTTTTCATTTCTGATTTTAGTAATTTGAATATTCTCTTTTTCTTAGTTCTTTTAGCTATCTTTAAGTTGTAATGTTAGATTATTGATGAGTTCTTTCTTGTTTTTTAAGCATTTATTAATTTCCCCCTTAATGCTGCTTTCTCTGCCCCGTAAGTTTTCATATGTTGTGTTTCCAATTTCATTCCTCTAAGTATTCCTATTTCCCTCTGGTCTTTTCTTTATAGAGCCATTGGTGGTTTGAGTGTGTTGTTTAATTTCCGCAAGTTTGTAATTTTTCCAGTTTACCTTATGTTGTTGATTTCTAATTATAATACATCCTGGTGTGGTTGGAAAAGATACTTTTTGTGATATCTGTGTTTTTAAATCTATTGGGACTTAGTTTGTGGCCTAATATATGGTTTATCCTGGAACGACCCATATGCACTTTAGAAGAATGTTTATTTTGTTGTTGGGCAAAGCATTCTGTAAACATTTGTTAGATATAATTGGTTTATTGTGTTTTCAAGTCCTGTATTTTCTTTCTTATCTACTGTCTGGTTGGTCAATCAATTATTGAGAATAAGGTCTGAAAGTCTCCAACCATTATGGTAGAACTCTCTATTTCTCTCTTCAGTTCTATAAATTTCTGCTTCATATGTTTTAATGGTATATTATTAAATGGCGTGTAAATGTTTATAATTGCTCCATCTTCTTGCTGTACTGAACTTTTCATTAATATAAAATGTACTTTATCTCTTGTAAACTTTTTTGATTTAAAGTCTTTCTGTCTGATATTAGTACTAACACCCCTGTTTTCTGTTTTTTTTTTATTTATATGAAATATCTTTATTCATTCCTTTTTCTTTCCAACTATTTGTGTATTGTGATCTAAAGTGAGTCCCTTGTAGACAGCACAGAGTTGGGTCATGTGTTTCTTAATTCATCCTGCTAATCTGTGCCTTTGATTGGAGAATTTAGTCCATTTACATATGAAGTAATTACTGACAAAGAACTTACTTACTGTTGTCATTTTGCTATTTGTTTTCCATGTCTTACAGATATTTTGTTTTCATTTGCTACATTACTGTCTTTTTTTGTGATCAGTTGACTGGAGTGAAACATAAATTCTTTTTTTCTTATTTTAATTTATTTAGAACTCAGATGTGATAAATGGATACAAATTACATCTCTGAGATCCAGATTTACAAAATGGTTTTAGTTCATATTTATAACAATTTCATAACAAATAATTTTATACCACTATTGTTGTCATACTATGAATTTCTTTTACTTGGTTAAGTGCATTTGATATATTGAACTCAGAGTCTTAAATTATAATGTGTCCCAAGGAAAACAATCATTCACAAAGAATGTCATTAGAAAGGATGTACAAATTTTGTCAGCTTTAAGGAAGACAAATAAAAATGCAACTTAACTGATCTGGTTATTAAAACAAATCTCAAAATTTTTAATGGAAAGGAATTATATTTCTGCCAATGCAGGAGATTTCTTACTTAGTTTATTTCATAGGTATATAATTTATGGTCAGTTTAAAAAAACTAAACTAAGGGAAAAGTATTTTATGATTATTTTTAAATGGGTCCTTTCTACTTCATAAGCAGAACGTATTGAAGTGGTAGTATCTATCTTCTGGCCACAAGAGCAATCAGGTTCTTTCTCCTTACATCTTGGTATCACCTACTATTATCACTGACTACTCTATATTTAATATTATACTTTTGACCAGCTGTTAATTATTTAACTGTATCTTTATATCTAAAATTTTGAAATAAGTACATAATTAATCCTATTATCCAGCCAGGTAAAATGTCAAGAAAATTATTTTATGAAGGAATGAAGAAGTATTACATTTGAAAAATAATGGAAAACATTTCCCTTGATGAGAAAAAGTAAAAACTTGTAATGCATTTAAGAATTAATTTGAGGGAACTTCTCTGAGAAAAAAGAAGCATTGAGAGAATTTTCTCACTTGTCCATGCATCCAGCCTGCAAATGACAGTGTTCAGATTTAACTCATGTAGGCTGACTTCAGAATTTGCACTCTGAAATGTTATGCCATATGTTACTAGTAATAGCAGTAACCGTATTATATCAATCAACTGATTTATGTACCAGATATTTTATAAATCTTCATCCATATATGATAATTAATATTATGCAATGACTATGTGATGTAGACATTGATATTAACATTTTACCAGTTAAATTTTCTACATCAGAAATCATGTGCTATGTGAATTTCATGTATTGATGTGACCGTGTTTCATCACACAGTTGTACTCAGAGTTGTTCTGGGCATAATAATTTGTAAATCAGAGAGACATATGGAAACAAAGTTTAAAGAATTTTTTGTCTACTAAAAATTACTAGGCAGAGTGGAAGAATTGAACCTTGTTTTAGTTTGTCCATGTTGGACGTATTTGCATTGTATTATATATTTATTCATTGAATGACCTCTATGATTACTCACCTGAGAAAGCTGAGCTAAAAGTAGTGTTAGAAATGATTCTTGCCTTTGAAAGGTGCACACTTAAATTGTGGAGATTAGCTATGTAGACATTTAAAGAACTGATAATTTTATGCCTTGTTTTAGCCTTCAAAATTGCTAACATATGCATCGATATAATCATTTTTCAAGGATTCTTTGTATTTCAAAGTGTAAAAATGAGGAGAGGGAAATGAAGAAAATAAAAGACAAAAGCATTTCAGTACTGTTGTTAAGCCCTTCTACTTCAAACCAAGCCATTTTAGTGAATCTTTTCACCATTCCATCACCAGCCAAGAGCTGTTGCAGCTAAAACTTCAGATGGTTCCAGCATAGACCACACAATGTCCTGGTTTCCAGCTGTCTATACAAACCTCAAAGCTGAACTTATGAGACACATAAGTTTATGAGCTTATGCCAGTAAGCTGCTATTCCTTCTTATTTTTCCTATTAAAAAAAAAGAAGTTTTCAAAAAGAATAGAAGAGTTTCTTGTGTCCATTGGCAGTTTATAATGTTTTGGAATCAGAAAAATCAAAGTAAAGCTGGAAATGCTAACTTCTTTTCTTCCTCCTCATACTGAGCCCTAGTGCCCTTTCCTCTCCAGCACTCTTCTTAGACATAAGAATTTTGCTTAGTCTTGGTAAGACTAAGCAGGCTGTACCTCTCATTAAGTATTAGGATTGAGTAATTCCTTGAAGCTTCTGCATATCAAGATGATGAAAGAGAATCAGACTAATCCAAACAGAACAATCAGGCACTGGCTAACTTGGTTGGAGAGAAATTTAGGAGAAATATTACACTGCAATCTAATCTAAAACTCCCCTGCCTATCATAAGCTTAAAGCAGAAAGTGAAATCCTACCCAAAGAAACATAATTTTGAATCAAAACTTCCAGAAACTCCCTAACGATATTCAACAGTAAGAACTGTGCGAAAATCGTCATTACACATTGGAATCTGGATAAAAACAAGTTTGTTGCTAGGGAATAAGATATAGGAGCTGCCCATAGTTTTCCATTTCAAAATATCTGCAAAATACAGTTGTAAGTCTACAACTTGTGGGCCAGGGAAGTGGAACCTAGAAAACAAAACAAAACAAAAATTGTGCTGGGAACTGCTTCACACCTTTCAGTGTTTTATGTCCTTTCTGCCAATTCATAAACCTGGAGGAGAAGGGCAGAGCTGTGTGACTGCAACGGAGGAAACAAAAATTTACCAACAATTTACCTCAGTCTGCATTTTTTTAATGTTTGAATTGGCCCAATTTCTCCACTACAAGTATCCGTGTGTATAATAATTAATGCTAGAATTATGGAGTTGAGAGGTAGCTTTATAGTTCAGTCTCTTATACACTGCAGGTATTATCTCTTTAGAACTGTACCTCTAGACAACCTTAGGATGGATGTGTTTACTAATTTGTGAGTTAAAGCTGGATCCTTATGCTGACCTCAAAATTCCTTATCTGTAATGTCTACCCATTTGTCCAAATGGAAATATAAAATACCTCACTTCAATCTAACAGCTATTGAAATAGCTAAAAGAACCTGCATTCTTCTATATTTCAACTATGATAAAACACTTTTTAAAACTTCAGAGTCTGTTTTTAGAGCAATTTTAGTTCACAGTAAAATTGAGAGGAAAGTACATAGGTTTCCCATGTACTCCTATGCCAGCACACATGCATAAGTTTGCACAATATCAGTATCCCCCCCAATGGAGTGGTACACTGTTACAACTGATGAACCTAAGTTAACACATCATAACCACCCAAAGTTCATAATTTACCTTAGAGGTCATTTTTGGTGTGGTACATTCTATGACTTATTCTAGACAAATAAGTGCCATTTATTCATCATTATAGTATTATACAAAGTATTTCACTGCCCTAAAAGTACTCTGCTCCACCTGTTCATCCCTTCCCCACCACACCTACCCATGGTAAACACTTATTTAGTGCCTTCATACAGTTTTGTCTTTTCTCAGAGTGTCATATAGTTGGAATAATATAGTGCGTAGCTTTTTCAGATTGGCTTCTTTTGCCTAGTAATATGCATTTAAGTTTTGTCCATGGCTTGACAGCTCATTTTGTATTAGTGCTGAAAAATCATCCATTGTTTGGATATACCACAGTTTATTTATCCATTCTGAAAATCTCTGCCTTTTAATTGGTGCATTTAGATCATTCACTTTCAAAGTAACTATTGATGTAGTTGTACAAATACCTACCATATTTCTTATTATTTTCTTGTCGTGTCTTTGTTCCCTATGTCTCTTTTTGTCTTCTTCATTTTTTCTGTCTTTTGATATTTGAATTGATTTGTGTGATTCCATTTTCTCTCCTTTCCTAACATAGCACGTTTTATTTTTTACTTTTTTATTTGTTGCTCTAGAGTTCACAATACATAATTACAACTCATCAAAATATGCTTTCAAATAACCCCACACTGATTCAGGAGTATTTATTAAGGTATAGTAACAAACTAATACTAATTCCTCCCTCTCATCTCTTACAGCATTGCTGTCATTCAATTCACTTATATACAGGCACACGTAGTACACACATAAATTTAGATAAAACAGTGTTGCTATCATTATTTTGAAAATCTCTAATCTGTATGATCAATGAAAATAAGAAAATAAATGTTTTTATTTTACCTTCACTTATTCCTTCGATGCTCATTCTTTCCTTATGTAGATCCAAGTTTCTGACCTATATAGCATTTTCTTTCTTTCTAAATTATTTCTTTTTAACATCTCCTGCAAGGCACATCTACTAGCAACATATTCCCTCAATGTTTGTTTGGCTGAGGATCTTTTTATTTATTTTTCACCTTTAGAGGAATATTTCACAGGCCACAGAATTTTAGGTTGGTTGGGTTTTTATCTCAACACTTTATTTCACTTCAGTCTCTTCTGGCTTGCATGGTTTCTGAGGAGGAATCAGATGTAATTCTTATCTTTGCTATTCTATATGTAAGGTGTTTTTTTCAACTGGCTTGTTCCAGGATTTTTTTTTTCCTTATCTTTGATTTTCTGTAGTTTAAAAATCATCATCCTAGGTAACAGCTTTTTGGCATTGATGTTGCTTGGTGTTCTCTGAGATTCCAGGATCTATGGTTTGGTGTCTGACATTAATTTGGGGAAATTCTAAGTCATTATCGTTTCATATATTTTTTTCTATTCCTTTCTCTCTTTTTTCTTTTGGCATTCCATTTTTGCATATCTTATTCCTTTTTTTTTTCTTTCTGCTTTATAACAAAGTGAATCAGTCATACATAAACATATGTTCCCATATGTCTTCCCTCTTGAGTCTCCCTCCCTCCCACCCTCGCTATCCCACCCCTCCAGGCTGTCACAAAGCACCGAGCCAATATCCCTGTGCCATGCGGCTGCTTCCCACTAGCTATCTACCTTACTGCGTTTGTTAGTGTGTATATGCCCATGACTCTCTCTCGCCCTGTCACAGCTCACCCTTCCCCCTCCCCATAACCTCAAGTCCGTTCTATCTTATTCCTTTTGTAGTTGTCCCACACTTGTTGGTTATTACGATTTCCAGTCTTTGTTCTCTTTGCTTACTGGTTTTTGATGATTCTATTGATATACTCTCTAAGTCAGAATTTCTTCCTTCAGCCATGTCTAATCTACTAATAAGCCCATAAAAGGCATCCTTCATTTTTTGAGTATACTTTTATTTCTAGCATTTCTTTTTGGTTCTTTCTTATGATTTCATTTTCTCTGCTTACAGTGCCCATCTATCTTGCATTCTGTTTACCCATTAGCATATTAATCATGGTTGTTTTAAATTTCTGATCTGATAATATCAACTTCCCTGCCATCCTTGTTCTGATACTTGCTCTGTCACTTCAGATTGTGATTTTGCCTTTTGATATGCCTTGTGATTTCTTTTTTACTTGTGATGTTTTCTTAATAGCGAGACATAATGTACTATGTAAAAGGAACCGTTGTAAATAGGCATGTAGCAGTGTGCAGGTGAAGCGTGGGGGCACGGGAAGCGTTCTATAGTTCTATGATTAGGTCTCAGGCTTTTAGTGTACCTATGCATGTGAATTGTGAACTAACGAGTGTTTCTCAGTATTTCTTCTTCCTCTTTGGGCAGGAGAGTATGGTTAGGGTTGGCTGGAGTTGAGTATTTTCTTTCTCCCATTTAGGAGATTAGAGCTTACTGGTGTTGGTTATTTCCTCTTTCACAGATCATTTAGGCCATAATAATACCCCAGAAAGTTAGACTGTGGTTAACTAGTTTCTCCTGAGTTTCTCTTGAGGGCAGGCCTTTATTATAATCATAATCATAATACTGTGGCACATTTCAAAATGGTTTTGTTTCCCTCCTCCCTTCCATAAGCATGAGGGAATTTTTCGCCAATACTATCTTCTCCCTGATGATTGGGTCTCCTTGGAATATTTAACTCTCAGAGTTTTCCACACTGAACTTCCAGTAATTCCTCAATTACAGTTCAGGTTTTCCTACCCTGACACTGGTTTCCATGGAGGTTTCCACCCCATAACCTCATCTTTAGTAAGCTATGATCACCTGTTTCTGCCTCTCTGTCTTTTGAACCTTGGAGATAGTGGTTTGCCCTGTATCTTTACCTCTCTTACACATTCTAGAAGCATTGTTGATTTTTAAGTTGGCTGAGCTTTTTACTTGTTGATGGATGGTGTGGTGATGATCAAGCTCCTTACATGTGGAAACAGAAACAATAAAGCAAATTTATTTTCATTAATTATTCAAAAATATTTTCAAAGCTTTCACATTATTGGAAATATTCCTAAATATGTACTCAAATTTTCTAGCAGGACTTTAATAATGAAAATTTCTCTATAAGAAGTTTGTGTATCTTGGTGTCCTTTATAGCTTCATTCAATGTGTCCTCAATATAGTTTACATTCATTAAGTCTTGATGGATAAAGTCTGACCCCTCAACTCTAACATACAGGTAACCAATGAGTTCCTACATTTCAAAAATCATTCTAGTTTTCTAACCTGTCAATTTATTCCCATACTTTAAACACTCTCATACTTATTTTTTACCTGCATTATTGCAATAATTTTCTCATTATTCTTCCTGTTTCACTCTTATTTCGTGTTAACCATACTTTACACTGAAGTAAGGATGATCTTACAAATATTAAAATCTAATTATTTCATCCCCCTTATGGAAACTTCATGGCTTCTTATTGTCTTAAAAAATAGAAATGTCCAAGCTGTTTAACCAAGGATATACGGCTCTGGCCAACATTGTTTTCTCAGTTCTTTCCCTTGCCACCTCTTTTCTCACATGCTTTTAGCCAACATTATGCAAACACTTTCACTACACTCTGGTACCGGCAGCCTTGTGACCACAATCCTTTCCCTGCTATGCATTATCTCTTCCTTTTGCTTTCCTTGGTAGTTTGCCCATATTAGCTAATAAATGCCCCCCACTCTAGAAGTTCAGGACAGAGTAGAGGACCTGGAATTTAGTTCTTGTTATACCATTTACTAGGTGTCGGACCCTGGATATGTCACTTATTCCCACTGGATTATTCTTTCCACTCTAAAATTAAATAAATTAAGTAGGTATTTATGTTCAATTTATGGGGTTGATGTGAGGATAAAATGAGATGCAGAAAAAAGTTATCTGAACTTTAATGTGCCATACAGTTAAGAAACATAACTAAGGTGAACATTGCTATGTAGAATCTTCTGGTGGCGTCTCTTCTAATTTCTGCTTTCTTTATTGCTCTATTTGGAAGTTTAAATAAAGCAGGATAAAGAGAAGTAATTTGCTAATCCTTCAATGATGAGACCAGTGCATAGATTTATTACATCAAATGTAATGTTCACATTTTTAAATAACTTGCCAGTGGCTACTTTTTACAAAAAAAAAAAAAAATTCTAGAGATGCTATATTGGGAATTGGAACAAGATCTGAGCATTCTTCTGGGCCTGTGGTGATTTTCAATAAGGTTTCTTCCTATAAGGAATAAATTGTGTGCAAGCTAAGTGAGTTATGGAAAGAAATGCTTTTTATCTGTCCTTAAAATCATGACACAAATACTGAATATAAAAGAAACCTGCTTTATTTTCTCTTAATTTTCCTTGATATGAGAATCCCTTGGTATATGCTTTTAAGCTGGTATTAATAGAAAAGAAGTCATTTTTAAAACAATCTTTACAACACCAAGAGTGAAGCCAATGTAAACTTCAGGTGACAATGATGCCTCAATTCAGGTTCATCAATTGTGACAAGTGTGCCACTTTGGAGGGATGTTGTTAATGGGAGGCTCTGCATGAATAGGGCCAGGAGATATATGTGAAACCTCTATGTCTTCCACTCAACTTTGCTATAAACCTAAAACTACTCTAAAATATAGTCTATTAAAAATATTTTCCAGAACAGTAAAAAAAAAAAAGCAATCTCTAAAATGCCCAAGAAATTTATAAAAAGATCTTTTCTCAAAGGGATAAACAGTATGGCTCTACATTTTTTGATCAAATCTCAAAGTCAGAGCTAAGGTACTTATTTGCAACTTATAAGAGATTTAAGACTCAAGGAAGTGAAATACACAACTGAATTGTAACTGATGACAAAATTCATAGGATTTTTTGGGGGGAGGGTGCTTTAAAATACAAAATCTTTATAATAATCTATAATTTATATATTGATTCATAGCATTCTGTTGAAGTGTCTTCTAAGTAGGCTTCATATGAGGTAGGTTGTTATTCATTTTTTGTTAAGAATATTTTCTGGAGTCATATATCTAGTATATCACAAATCAAAATATCAAATTATAGTGGATTGACATCAAAAGACAGGCAAATCATAATAGCCAGAAGGTATTAACTTTCAAGTCTGTCGTATTCACTTTTGGATAATAGCTGTATATTTTTTTAGTGATATATAAAGTTAAATATAATCAAATCCTATCAAGCTGCAAAACACATAAAAAGTAGCTAATGTAATTTTGGTTTTCATTCTTTTAATTTTCGTATCTATTGTTTCTTCCACTGGAAATCATGTAAAGGAAGTGTTTAAAGTAGACAAACAAACCACTGCTGATAGGTCATATAAAAGTTGATGTGCACTCTCCTGAATTCAGTTCCCCCTCTGGTCTGCATTTGTTGAAAGCTAAAATCTTCTCTAAGAAATTAAGTCTTTAAAAAACTAACTAAATAAATAGATTTATTTGCTATATGGAAAGTTGACCCTGAAATTGGGGATTGTTGGAAGGGGACGTAAAACAAGGGGAGAAGAAAGAGGAACAGATAGATGGTTATTGCAATAATCCAGAAGAAAGATGGCAGTGTCACGAACCAGAATGGTAGCCAAGAATAGGATCAGTAATGGGCATATTCTGGAAATATTTGGAAACAAGTGCCAAAGAGGTTTTGTGATGAATTTATTATTGGGGCTAAGAGAGAGATAGAGAGGGAGAAGACGATGAGAGAATGAGGGAAGGAAGGAGAAAGGGAGGAAAACAAGCAAGATATAGGAAAGAAAGAAGATAAGAATGGCTACAAATATGTTGGCTTTATCAAGTGGAGGGTGTTGTCAACAACTGAGAGGAATTTCGGTTTCAGGCAGATTCCTATTAAACATCAGTGTGAGGCTATTATAGATAATGCAGTTTAATAAAAATAAGTTCAAGTGAGGCCTCCAGAATAAATATATAAATTTTGGAATCATTGATTCACAGGTTATATTTAAAACCATGAGAATTTAAGAGATCATCAAGATAGTGGATAAAGTAAATAAATAAATAAATAAAAAGAAGTTCAAAGAATAAGACCTGGAGTACTTCAAGGGAAAGTTTTTCAGGGAAAAAAAGCATAGTCAGAAATATAAACAGGAGAAAGGACTCCAGTAAAATAGCAGGAAAACCAAGAGAATGCTATGTTCTAGAAGTCAAATAAAAAAGATTTTAAAGGAGACAGACGTTATTAGATGACTACTGCTACTGATGTTGTCAAGTAAGATGAAAGTTAAGAACTGACCATGGCATTTTGTAATATATAGGTGATTGGTGACCTAGACTAAGGCAGTTTGGGGAGAATGGTGGAGAAAATCATGAATTGAATGCATGCAAGGAGACTGACAACAAGGGAAAATCAAGGCAGCAAGTCCAGAAAACTTCCAAGTAGTTTTTCTGTAAACAAAACAGAGAAATGGTATTTGAGTTGGAAGTGTTAATGGATTTAAGGATCTCGTTATTTAAGGAGATCCCAGTGATCCCCACCTCTTGTTGTTCATGCTCTTTATAATACCCTCCCACTGTGTATGGGCAATACCTGTGAATTGCTTCAAACTTATAGTATGTGGCAAAAATAATGATTGTTACTTCCATGACTACTTTATATTAGAATCCTTCTAGAGTTGCTCTCCTTGCTGCTTTTCCCAGAGCATCCATGAGTCTTATAGACACAAAAAAATAAATCCTGCCAAACACATGATTGAGCTTTGACACAGACCATTCCCCACTTGAGCCCACAGAAAAGAACCCATCCTTCACTAACTTTGTGAATGCAACTGTGCAGAGGGCCCAGATAAGTCATGACCAGACTCCTGACACATAGAATCTGTGAGAAGAAAATAACTAACTATGTTATTTTAAATTTCTATGAAGGAATGAAATGCAAACACATAGAGGAGAGAATGTTTGAAACTTAGATTACTGGGAAATTGCAGTTACTAGAAGGACCAGGTCTAGGCTATGACTATGGGAAACAATGTCTACAGTTGATGGAGATTAATATGAGAAGGCAATTTCAAAGAGGAGGCCAGTTTGTTGATAGGGTTATTGATATATATCAATATATTCAAGTTACTTAAAGTTTAAAATAGAATAGTGTTGGAAAACATGACAGTGAACCAGGACTTAAGACCAGTAAATAGTGAGTTGGTAAATGACTATAATGAAGTGTATTGGATAATATAGCTTGTTATCAAAACATTCAACATTATTGGGATAGGAAGGGAGAAGCAATAAAAAACAAGTGGTACAAAGACTTTGGGATCAGACAAGTACCACGTGAGAGAGCCACAGGGTTACCCAGGTCTCAGGAAAAACCTGAGTATCAATTACATCAAGAATGATAATGCAACATTAGTCAAAGAGTTTAGGGATCTAGAGCATTTCACTGGCATGAATTATAAACTGCAGAGAGCACAGAGAGAGAGTCACAACAGTTGTGGAGGAGTGAGAGATGGGGACAGAAGAGAGAATGTATATAACTGCATGGAGTTTAGGGTGTAGGTATTGAGGTATGATCTGGCAACATGGGAGTTTGCTGGAACACTGATAGAAAAAAAACTTAATGAAATCAATCCTCAATAAATTATAATTATCAAAATTCTTATTTCAATTAAGAAGAGTAAGTTTAACATATACAGATTAGGTAGGGAAGGCTCCATGCATCAAGCAAAACTTGATTGGAGCATAATAAATGATTGAAATTTGGATATGTATAAAATCTAGTTTATTTTATTCAAAATGTAATTATTAATTTATTTTGGATATAAGAAGAAACAAGACAGACAAAATCCTGTACTCATAGAAATGTAATATAATACAGGTACCATATATCAAGTTAAAAAAAATAATACAATAGTAGTTAATATGGTAAAAAAGACTATCAAGAAAAATATGCCAGGTAAGAGGACAGAAAAATATCATGGATGATTTGGGAAAGAAGATAGAAAATGATAGAACCTATTACAGAGGGGTTGTAAGGAAAGGGTTCTTTGAGGAGTTAACTTCAGAGGAGCCAATGGAAAATGAGGAGGCAAGTCATAAAAGGCATGTTCTAGGAGAAAAGCATTCCAACCAGATAAAGAATAGTGTCAATGTCCCTGAGATGACAATCTTGCTTCATCTCAGGAACCATAAAAGGACCACTGACGCTGCTGTGAAATGATTTTAAGACGTAATAGGAGACACACTGAAGAAAAAGTCAGAACCATCTCCAAGGAGGGCCTCCTAGGCCAAGGTAAGAATTTTTTTTTTTTTTTTTTTTTTTTGTGGTACACGGGCCTCTCACTGTTGTGGCCTCTCCCGTTGCGGAGCACAGGCTCTGGATGCACAGGATCCACGGCCATGGCTCACAGGCCCAGCCGCTCCAAGGCATGTGGGATCTTCCTGGACCGGGGCATGAACCTGCATCCCCTGCATCGGCAGGCGGACTCTCAACCTCTGCGCCACCAGGGAAGCCCCAAGGTAAGAAATTTAAATTTCTGTTTTAGGTATGACGAGAAACCACTGAAGAATATTGAACATAAAAATGGCTTGATTGTATACTTTTAAATCAAGTTTAGCTGGTCACTTTGGATGTTATATATAAACAAGTTAGGAAGCAACTAAAGTGTTCTAGGAAGAAATCACAGTGGATTGTAATAAATACAGACATAATGTCTCCTTCATGCAAGAAAAAACAAAGTATGTTTGTAAAACAGTAAACAGGGCAGAACTGAGGGTTCATGTTGAGGGTAAACAGATAAAAGTTTGGAAATGTGAAGTAAACCAGATAAAAGATCTTGGTTTGCACTTAATTTTATTTATTTGGATTTTGATTTTGAAATAAGAAAAGGAAGAGAAAGTTACTGGAAAAGCAGGAAAACCTATGTTACAGTGGCAAAGAAAGTTCAAGAAAAGTTGTGGATTTATTTTGACTGATGACAATAGAATGGAGAGAAAATGATTCATAAAAAATATTTCAAATGATGAATTGGCTAGAATAGGTAGAATGATTCTTATAAATAACATCTTTTTTAAAAAATAATATTCTGTAAGGATGTAATGGGACAATATAGTTCTACATTTAATGAATTTTATAGACATCACTGTTTATATAAATTTCACATGAAGGTATACATTTTATGAATTTTATTGTCCTGCAGGTAAAGAATCAAAGTTCAAGCTTTTAAAATAAAAATATTGGGGAAAAGGTGGACTGCTATGACATACAAAAGATTTGAAAAATGTCACTCCTGTTCTTACAATAAGAAAATAAACTGAACAAAGTGAAAACCAATGACTTTTGTTATACTCATCAGAGGACTGAGGTCATAGGGCAAACCCCTATCCTGCAATCTAAAGAGACAGGAAAATACAGATAATAACCAGTGAGATCATCTTATCTGAAGCAAAAGCTAATGTACATTCACTGATAGGAACACTTTTATAAGGATTCTAACGAATTGATGCAGGATGAGTGTAGATTAATTTAAGATTGAGAAACTCCTTGGGCCCACAGTCTTAGAGGGATTCCATACTACTGTAGGTATTATAACCTGGAACTCTATTAGATTACTGAGGTAAGGAGCCTAGGAAAATGCCCTATTGTTCCAGGCAAAGGAAAGGGAAAAGTAATTGGAAATATGCCCAGAAGGTAACAAGCACCTTCTTCCCATGGGAAGTAACATTACTAGAGCCTTATATATGCAGGGAAAGGCAATTAGTCAATCCCAGCCCTCATTAGTCTTAATGGATCACCTATGGAGCCCAAAATTTAAGGTCCTCTCAAGCACTGAAGACGACTAAAAGACCAAGATTTAATCATAACATTATACAACACTCCCCTCCCCCATACCTTATACCAAAACAGGGCTCCAGTATAGTAACAATGGATTACAACTGAAAGCACTGCAAGGCCCATACTCTATGTAAGAAAGAGTTCTCAAGGGAAAACAATAACAACTGGGGAGAGTAAGAAGGAAAAAAAAAAAAAAGGAAACAAGTTTTTCTTGAGTAAAAAAATACATCTTGCCATATCAGTAAACAAAGGATATCATAGTCATCAGCGATTGCAGCCACCTCCAATGGTGAGCTGGTAAGCCCTGAGGAAACTCAGGAAGGAAACAAAGAATACCTGCCATCTATTAGCCATCAGACTGCAGCCACTCCTGATGGTGAACCCTGAGGAAACTCAGGATATGAAAACACAGGATACTGGCCCGAGATAGCTGAGGTACATATCAAAAGAATTATTTCAGTAAGTCTAGACTCTTGCATATTCCTATACATAGAAAAGTGCTAAATTCCTTAACTGGAGATATCTAGTTTTCTTTTATTAACAGTAATCTTTTGTTCCTACTACCTGCCTTTTGTTGCAAAACTCCTATATATCCTACCTCCTCCCTTGCCTCCTTGGAGCAGTTTTCTGAGGGTTACTTGAGATGCTGCCTCCCGAGCTTGAAGTCCTCGGTATGCCTGCCCAATAAAACATAACGTTCAACTTTTAGATAGTGCATATTTGTTTTTAGTCAACAGACATATATGTTATCTCCAAACTTTAACAAAAGATTATAAGTCATTCTAAAAGGTAAAAAAAATCTCATTCTGAAAAAACTAAGAATCAGAACCAGACTCAGATATGATATATATTTGGAAATCATTAGATAAAAAAATTACAATAACTGTGATTAATATGTTAAAATTTCTAATGGAAAAATGTAGACACAGGTAGGAACAGATGGGTAATGTAAGCAAAGAGGTGGAACTATTAAGAAATGATCAATAGGAAATACTAAAATCAAACCACTCTATGAAATGAAGAATGCCATTTTTAGGCTCATCAGCAAACTGGACACAACCAAGGAAGAAATTAGTGAGTTTGAAGATATGTCAATAGAAATTTCCCAAACTGAAAAGCAAAGAGACAATGAATGGGGTAAAAGGAAAAAAAAATATCCAGACACCAAACTACTGATCCAAGAAACTCAGAGAACACCAAGCAGTATGAATGCTGATAAAATTACACCTAGGCATATAATATTCTAACTATGGAAAACCAAAGACAAAGGGTAAATCTTGAAAAGAAGTCAGAAGAAAAATTACATTGACTATGGAAAGAATAATAAGAATTGTATTGGACTTCTCATCAGAAACCAAACAAGCAAGAGTGTGGAGTGAAATATATATCACTGATAGACAAAAATAAAATCCTCCTAGAATTCTGTATTTAGTAAAATTATCCTTCAAAAAGTAAGGAGAGGGCTTCTCTGGTGGCTCAGTGGTTGGGAGTTCGCCTGCCAATGCAGGGAACACAGGTTCGTGCCCCGGTCCGGGAGGATCCCACATGCCGCCAAGCAGCTGGTCCCGTGGGCCGTGGCCGCTGAGCCTGCGCGTCCGGAGCCTGTTGCTCCGCAGCAGGAGAGGCCACACAGTGGGAGGCCCGCGTATCGCAAAAAAAAAAAAAAAAAAAAGTAAGGAGAAACAAAGACTTTATCCAAAAAGCAAAATGAAGGGAACTTTTCACCAGTAGACATACCCGATAAGAAATGTTAAAATAATTTCTTCATAGAAAAGAAAAACAATATAAGTTAGAATTTGGACCTACATAAAGAAAGGAAGTACCAAGGAAGGAACAAATGAAGGTAAAATAAATATTTTACTTTTTATATTCTTAATTAATTGACCAGATGTTATCTCAAAGTAATAACAGTAAAAATGTATTTGGCAATTATAGCATAAGGATAAATGAAATGAATGGCAGCAGTGTTACGGGGTTGGAAGGGAGAAACTCAGAATATTCTGCTGTATGATACCAATGCTACCCAAGAACTGGAAATAAAGTTATCTGAAAGTGGACTTAGATTAGTTTTAAACGTATATGGCAAACTCTAGTGCAATGACTAAAAATATTCTTTAAAGAAGTATAATAAGAAAAAAAGAGAGAAACTTGAATTGTATAAAATAAAAAATTAAATCAGAGAAAGCAAAGAGGTGAGGATAGGAAAAGGAAACAAAGAACAATTGCAGGACTGGAGGGAGTCACAAAGATGTTGATACAGTTCATTCCTGACTGTGCTTCCCCTCACAAGAACAACTAACAATTATTCAAGAACAAGACACCACTTAGAAAAGCCTAGAACACAAGGGTGAGACTGAAGCCCCACCCTGCACCACAAAGACCAAGACGGATTGCATTAGAAGGTAAGAGAAGTCACTACATTTTCACCACATTGCCCCTCCCTCAGGCCCAATGCAAGGCAATGCAGTGAAGTGGCACATACTACTCTGGTTCCTCTAGTGGGAAAAGAGAACCTAAGGAGGACAACCACCCCTACCCACAAAGTCAGGGTCCTATTGTGGAAACCCCTATTCTTATCTGACATCACAAGGATTGCAGGCAAATCTGCTGGGCTCAACCACTGGGAGTCTGACTATGGCAGAGGAGGGGACAGGGCTTGCAGCAAAGAGCACAAGGATCTTTACAGACCAAGTTTATACTTGTAGTGCCCAAGTAGTAATCCCAACCATAGACTTTGCTCATCTGAAGAAATAAGTTAGGGATACACTCTGACCAGGGAATGTGGCAGGGTACATATCTGCCTGATTAGTATTGCTGGCCAAAGAACCTGGTTTGCCCATGTCAAGCCTTTTTAAGTAGAGTCTTAGCTCCATCTACTGCAGAGAATGTCTTCCAGTCCCATTTGATCAGAAGGGCTGGCAACAGTTCCTGCAAGCTGTGCAGCCCAGCAGTGCTCCGGCTGAGAGGCAGGCAGGCAGAGGTGATCATGCCCAGAGCAAAGCCAGTAGTGGAAAAGGAGGGTTCCCTTACTATGCACCAGTAAGAGGATTAATTCATAGCCAAGGCTGAGGTTAGCTGTCAGTCCTCCCAACAGAAGACAGCATTTTTGGAAAATTGAGAGTAACCTAGAGTGTTCCCTCACCTTCCTGCATAGGCAAAGCCCCTCCTGAGACATACCCCCATTCACTAAGGAGAGTGTCTTCTAGACCCCTCTAACCAGAAGAGCTGGGGACAACTCCTAGAAACTGTGCAGCCCAGTGCTGCTCAAGCCTAGAGAAGTGCAGGCAGAGTCAATAGTTTGCAAATCAAAGACAGTGGCCCTGTTTTGCCAGGGAATTTGGGGTGTAGGTCAGCTTGAGTTAACACAACAAAGAAAGAGCTTTATCAGCTTTAGAGCTCCTTCTTCCACTGCACAGCAGCAGGGATCTAATTTGTTGTGCTGCTCATTGCTAAATACAATCTTCAGCCTGTCTGAACGGGGAGAGGGGGCGCTAACCAGAGCACATGGGAAGCTGTGTTGCCCATTCAAAAACACTATGTATAGTGGCACTTGAACAGAGATCACAGCCTTGGCATACCCCATCTGCAGAGCAAAACCAGTGGCCTCATCAGACCCTGGAATTTGGTGCACAGTCTGGCCTGATTTATGTCCCTAAACAATGGATTGTATAGGCTCTGATTACTATCCTGCTGTCCTACCAGGGCAGGGAAGCTAATTCATCCACCGCTAAATATAAAGAGTACACAGTCTCAACCAGAGAATCCTGATAACCATAAAGCCCATTCTGCAATTTCACTTGACTAGGAAACCAAGATAGCAGTTCTATCCAACTGATCTGAGCCAGAGGCATGCCCTCCCATCCTCAAAGCCTGAACAGGTGCATCCAAAAATAGACTATAATAGAAGGTTCCATCTGCCCAAGGACATTACTGGTAGATACAAACAGAAGCCCAAACTGAGCTAACTGGTGATGAATAATCTGTGTAAACCTGTGAAGTCTGGAAGAGGAGCCTGATTATTCAACTGTACAAATACCAAATTAAGGAATCAAATATCATAAAAATACAGATAAATATGACACTAAAAAAGGAAACTAATAAAGCTTCAATAACTGACACTAAAGAAATGGAGATTTATGAACTCTCGGAGAAATATTACAGACTAATCCTCTTAAGGAAGTTTAGTAAACTATAAGAAAATATAGACAGCTAAATGGAATGAAGAAAAGAATGCATGAACAAAACAAGAAGTTTGACAAGGAAATAGCAACCATAAAAAACCCCAAACAAACAGAAAGTCTAGAGTTGAGAAATACAATAAATGAACTGAAAAATTTAATAGAAAGTGTCAAAAGTAGACTCAGTCATGCAGAAGAAAGAATTAGCAACCTGGAAGATAGGACACTAGAAATTACATCGTCAGAGGAACAACAACAACAAAAAGAATCAACAGAGTGAGGAATGCCCATGGGAATTATGGGACACAATGTAAAGAAGCAATATTCATGTTATGGAAATTCCAGAAAGAGATGAGAAAAAGACAGGAAAAGAAAGTATATTTAAAGCAATAAGAGCTTCTAAACCTGGAGAAAGAATGGATATCTAGATCAATGAGGCCCAAAGGACCCCAAATATGTCAAACCATAAGAGGGCTATACCAAGATATATTGTAATTAAATCATCAAAGACAAAGAAAGAATTTTAAGAACAGCAAGTAAAAAGAGAGAAGTTACTTACAAGGGAACCCCCAGAAGACTATGGACATATTTCTCAAAAAAACTTTTCAGACAAGGAGAGAATGGGATCTCATATTTAAAATACTGAAAGAAAACTATCAACCAAGAATTCTATACTCCGTGAAGCTGTCCTTCAGAAATAAAGGAGGGATAATGACTTTATCAAACAAACAAAAGCTGAGAGTTCACTACCATCACACTAGACTTACATGATATATTAAAGGAAGTTTATTAAATGAAAGTAAATTGCTGCTAGTTAACATAATAAAAATGTAAAAAGAAAGTGTTCATCTCACTGGTATGGTAAATATGTAGTCATAGTTAGGTTCTGCAATATGGTAATAGTGGTGCATATTCACTTATAACTCTAGGGTAAAAGTTAAAAAAATAAGAAATCAGGAAAAATAAACATAACTATAATAAGCTATTATTAGTTACAGAATATAAAAAAAAATGTACATTACCACAGCAATAACCTAAAGTGTGAGGAAGAAGAAAAGTAAAAGCATAGTTTACAAATTCTATTGAACTTCAGTATTATCCGTTTAAAATACAGTATTATAAATGTAAGATATTTTATGTTAGCCTCATCATAACTACAAGGGAAAATCCTATAGGGACTACACAAAAGAGCACAATAAAGAAGTCAAAGCAGAGAGACTGGTTCAAGATGGCGGAGTAGAAGGACATGCTCTCACTCCCTCTTGCGAGAACACCGTAATCACAACAAATTTCTGAACAATCATCAACAGGAAGACACTGGAACTCACCGAAAAAGATATCCCACATCCAAAGACAAAGGAGAAGCCAAAATGAGATGGTAGGAGGGGCACAATCACAATAAAATCAAATCTCACAACTGCTGGGTGGGTGGCTCACAAACTGGAGAACATTTATACCACAGAAGTCCACCCACTGGAGTGAAGGTTCTGAGCCCCATGTCAGGCTTCCCAACCTGGCAATGGGAAGAGGAATTCCAAGAGAATCAGACTTTGAAGGCTAGTGGGATTTGATTGCAGGACTTCGACAGGACTGGGGGAAACAGAGACTCCACTGTTGGAGGGCACACACAAAGTACTGTGCACATCGGGACCCAGGAGAAGGAGCAGTGACCCCATAGGAGACTGAACCAGACCTGCCTGCTAGTGTTGGAGGGTCTCCTGCAGAGGTGGGGGGTGGCTCTGTCTCACCATGAGGACAAGGACACTGGCAGCAGAAGTTCTGGAAAGTACTCCTTGGTGTGAGCCCTCCCAGAGTAAGCCATTAGCCCCACCAAAGAGCTTGCGTAGGCTCCAGTGTTGGGTCGCCTCAGGCCAAACAACCAACAGGGAGGGAACCCAGCCCCATCCATCAGCAGTCAAGTGGATTAAAGTTTTACTGAGCTCTGCCAACCAGAGCAACAGCCAGCTCTACCCACCACCAGTTCCCCCCATTAGGAAACTAGCACAAGCTTCGTAGATAGCCTCATCCACCAGAGGGCAGACAGCAGAAACAAGAACTACAATCCTGGAACCTGTGGAACAAAAACCACATTCACACAAAGATAGACAAGGTGAAAAGGCAGAGGGCTATGTACCAGATGAAAGAACAAGATAAAACCCCAGAAAAACAACTAAATGAAATGGAGATAGGCAACCTTCCACAAAAAGAATTCAGAATAATGCTAGTGAAGATGATTAAGGACCTCGGAAAAAGAATGGAGGCAAAGATAGAGAAGATGCAAGAAATGTTTAACAAAGACCTAGAAGAATTAAAGAACAAACAAACAGAAATGAACAATAAAATAACTGAAATGCAAAATACACTAGAAGGAATCAATAGCAGAATAACTGAGGCAGAAGAACGGATAAGTGACCTGGAAGATAGAATGGTGGAATTCACTGCTGAGGAACAGAATAAAGAAAAAAGAATGAAAATAAATGAACACAGCCTAAGAGACCTCTGGGACAACATTAAGCACAACAACATTCACATTATACGGGTCCCAGAAGGAGAAGAGAGAAAGAAAGGACCTGAACAAATATTTGAAGAAATTACAGTCGAAAACTTCCCTAAAATGGGAAAGGAAATAGCCACCCAAGTCCAGGAAGTGCAGTGAGTCCCATACAGGATAAACCCAAGGAGAAGCATGCCAAGACACATAGTAATCAAATTTGCAAACATTAAAGACAAAGAAAAATTACTGAAAGCAGCAAAGGAAAAATGACAAATAAATACAAGGGAACTCCCAAAAGGTTAACAGCTAATTTCTCAGCAGAAACTCTACAAGCCAGAAGGGAGTGGCATGATATACTTAAAGTGATGAAAGGGAAGAACCTACAACCAAGATTACTCTACCTGGCAAGAACCTCATTCAGATTTGACACAAAAATCAAAAGCTTTACAGACAAGCAAAAGCTAAGAGAATTCAGCACCACCAAACCAGCTCTACAACAAATGCTAAAGAAACTTCGCTAAGTGAGAAACACAAGAGAAGAAAAAGACCTGCAAAAACAAACCCAAAACAATTAAGAAAATGGTCATAGGAGCATACATATTGATAATTACTTTAAATGTGAATGGATTAAATGCTGCAAGCAAAAGACACAGGCTTGCTGAATGAATACAAAAACAAAACCCATGTATATGCTGTCTACAAGAGACCCACTTCAGACCTATGGAGACATACAAACTGAAAGTGAGAGGATGGAAAAAGATATTCCATGCAAATGGAAATCAAAAGAAAGCTGGAGTAGCAATACTCATATCAGATAAAATAGACTTTAAAATAAAGAATGTTACAAGACACAAGTAAGGACAATATATAATGATCAAGGGATCAATCCAAGAAAAAGTTATAACAATTATAAATATATATGCACCAACATAGGAGCAACTCAACACATAAGGCAACTGCTAACAGCTATAAAAGAGGAAATCAACAGTAACACATTAATAGTGGGGGATTTGAACACCTCACTTATACCAGTGGACAGATCATCCAAACAGAAAATTAATAAGAAAACACAAGCTTTAAATGACACAATAGACCAGATAGATTAAATTGATATTTATAGGACATTCCATCCAAAAACAGCAGATTACACTTTCTGCTTAAGTACACACAGAACGTTCTCCAGGATAGATCATATCTTGGGTTGCAAATCAAGCCTCAGTAAATTTAAGAAAATTGAAATCATATCAAGCATCTTTTCTGAATACAAAGCTATGAGATTAGAAATGAATTACAGAAAAAAAAAAACATAAACACATGGAGGCTAAACAATAAGTTACTAAATAACCAAGACATCATTAAGAAATCAAAGAAGAAATCAAAAAATAGCTAGAGACAAATGACAATGAAAACATTACGATCCAAAACCTATGGGATGTAGCAAAAGCAGTTCTAAGAGGGAAGTTTATAGCTATATAAGCCTACCTGAAGAAACAAAAAAAATCTCAAGTAAACAATCTAACCTTACACCTAAAGGAACTAGAGAAATAAGAGCAAGGAAAACCCAAAATTAGCAGAAGAAAGGAAATCATAAAGATCAGAGCAGAAATAAATGAAATAGAAACAAAGAATACAATAGCAAAGATCAATAAAAGTAAAAGCTGGTTCTTTGAGAAGATAAACAAAATTGACAAACTTTCAGCTAGACTCATCAAGATAAAGAGGGAGAGGAATCAAATCAATAAAATTAGAAATGAAAAAGGAGAAGTTACAACAGACACCACAGAAATACAAAGCATCCTAAGAGACTACTGCAAGCAACACTATGCCAATAAAATGGACAACCTGTAAGAAATGGACAAATTTTTAGAAAGTTATAATCTTCCAAGACTGAACCAGGAAGAAATAGAAAATATGAACAGACCAATCACAAGTAATGAAATTGAAACTGTGATTAAAAATCTTCCGACAAACAAAGGTCCTGGACCAGATAGCTTCACAGGTGAATTCTATCAAACATTTAGAGAAGAATTAACACCCATCCTTCTCCAACTCTTCCAAAAATTTGCAGAGGAAGGAACACTCCCAAACTCATTTATGAGGACACCATCACCCTGATACCCAAACCAGACAAAGATATTACCAAAAAAAAAAAAATTACAGACCAATATCACTGATGAATATAGATGCAAAATCCTCAACAAAATACCAGCAAACAGAATCCAACAACACATTAAAAGGATCATACACCATGATCAAGTGGGATTTATCCCAAGGATGCAAGGGTTCTTCAATATATGCAGATCAATCAATGTGATACACCATATTAACAAACTGAAGAATAAAAACCATATGATCAGCTCAATAGATACAGAAAAAGCTTTTGACAAAATTCAACACATATTTATGATAAAAACTCTCCAGAAAGTGGGAATAGAGGGACCCTACCTCAACATAATAAAGGCCATACATAAGAAACCCACAGCAAACATCATTCTCAATGGTGAAAATCTGAAAGCATTTCCTTTAAGATCAGGAACAAGACAAGGATGTCCACTCTCACGAATATTATTCAACATAGCTTTGGAGGTTCTAGCCACGGTAATCAGAGAAGAAAAAGAAATAAAAAAAATTGTTAAAGAAGAAGTAAAACTGTCACTGTTTGCAGATGACATGAGACTATACATATAGAGAATCCTAAAAATGCCACCAGAAAATTACTAGAACTAATCAATGAATTTGGTAAAGTTTCAGGATACAAAATTAATGCACAGAAACCACTTGCATTCCTGGACACTAATGATGAAAAATCTGAAAGAGAAATTAAGGAAACACTACCACTTACCATTGCAAAAAAAAGAATAAAATACATAGGAATAAAACTACCTAGAGAGACATAAGACCTGTATGCAGAAAACAATAAGACACTGATGAAATAAATTAAAGATGATACCAACAGATGGAGAGATATATCAAGTTATTGGGTTGGAAGAATCAATATTGTGAAAAGGACTCTACTACCCAAAGCAATCTACAGATTCAATGAAACCCCTCTCAAATTACCAATGGCATTTTTTACAGAACTAGAACAAAAAAATCTTAAAATTTGTATGGAGACAAAAAAGACCCCAAATAGCCAATGCAGTCTTGAGGGAAAAAAAACGGAGCTCAAGGAATCAGACTCCTTGACTTCAGACTACACTACAAAGCTACAGTCATCAAGACAATATGGTACTAGCACAAAAACAGAAATATAGATCAATGGAACAAGATACAAAGCTCAGAGATAAACCCACACACCTATGGTCAACTCATCTATGACAAAGGAGGCAAGGATATACAATGGAGAAAAGACAGTCTCTTCAATAAGTGGTGCTGGGAAAACTGGACAGCTGCATGTAAAAAAATGAAATTAGAACACTCCCTAACACCATACATAAAAATAAACTCAAAATGGATTAGAGACCTAAATGTAAGACTGGACACTATAAAACTCTTCGAGGAAAACATAGGAAGAACACTCTTTGACATAAATCACAGCAAGATCTTTTTTGAGCCACCTCCTAGAGTAATGGAAATTAAAAAAAAAATAAACAAATGGGACCTAATGAAACTTCAAAGCTTTTGCACAGCAAAGGAAACCAGAAACAAAACCAAAAGACAACCCTCAGAATGGGAGAAAATATTTGAAATGCCTCAACAGACAAAGGATTGATCTCCAAAATATATAAACAGCTCATGCAGCTCAATATTAAAAAAAGCAAACAACCCAATCCAAAAATGGGCAGAAGACCTAAATGGACACTTTACCAAAGAAGACCTACAGATCGCCAAGAAGCACATGAAAAGCTGCTCAACATCACTAATTATTAGAGAAATGCAAATCAAAACTACAGTGAGGTATCACCTCACACCAGTTAGAATAGGCATCATCAGGAAATCTATAAACAACAAATGCTGGAGAGGGTGTGGAGAAAAGGGAACCCTCTTGCACTGCTGGTGGGAATGTAAATTGATACAGCCACTATGGAGAATAGTATGGAGGTTCCTTACAAAACTAAAAAGAGAACTACCATACGACCCATCAATCCCATTACTGGGCATATACCCAGAGAAAACCATAATTCAAAAAGACACATGAACCCCAATATTCATTGCAGCGCTATTTACAGTAGCCAGGTCATGGAAGCAACCTAAATGCCCATTGACCGATGACTGGATAAAGAAGAAGTTGTACATATATATAATGGAATATTACTCAGCCATAAAAAGGAATGAAATTGGGTCATTTGTAGAAACGTGGATGAATCTAGAGACTGTCATACAGAGTGAAATAAGTCAGAAAGAGAAAAATAAATATTGTATATTAACGCATGTATGTGCAACCTAGAAAAATGATACAGATGAACTGATTTGCAGGACAGAAATTGAGACACAGATGTAGAGAACAAACATATGGACACTAAGTGGGGAACGTGGCAGGGGATGGGGGGGTGGTTTGATGAATTGGGTGATAGGGATTGACATGTATACACTGATGTGTATAAAATTGATGACTAATAAGAACCTGCTGTATAAAAATAAATAAATAAAATGCAAAAAAACAAGTCAAAGCATACTGATACCCAAAGACATCAAAACACAAAAAAATGAGCTGCAGAAGAAACAAGGAAAACTGGCTCTACAAAGCAACCAGAAAACAATCTACAAAGTGGCAGTGCCAATTCCTTGCTATTTATCAAAAATTACTCACTAATTACTTTAAAGATAAATGGAGGGCTTTCCTGGTGGTGCAGTGGTTGAGAGTCCACCGGCCGATGCAGGGGACGTGAGTTTGTGCCCTGGTCTGGGAAGATCCCACATGCCGCGGAGCAGCTGGGCCCATGAGCCATAGCCCCTGAGCCTGCGCGTCCGGAGCCTGTGCTCTGCAACGGGAGAGGCCACAACAGTGAGAGGTCCGCATACCACAAAAAAAAAAAAATAAATGGAATGAATACATGAATAAACAATACCCCAACAATATGCTGCCTACTAGAGGTTTACTTTGTCCTTTAAGATGTATATAGACTGATAGTGAAGGGATGATAGAGATATTTCAAGCAAATTGTAATCAAAAAAAAGAGGGGTAATTATACTTAAACAAAATTGACTTTAAGGTAAAAATGGTAAAAAAGAGACAAACAAGATTATTATATAATTATAAAAGGAACGGTACATCAAGAACATATAACAATGGTAATTACTGATGCGTCTTACATCAGAGTACCTAAGTATATAAAGTAAAAACTAACAGAGATAAAGAGAGAAATAAATTACTTTAACAGTAGTTGGGAGCTTTTATATAGTATTCTCAATGGATAGATCATCCAGACAGCAGATCAATAAGGAACCAGCACATTTGAACAACACTATAGACCAAATTAACCTAACAGACAAGTACAGAATATTCTATCTAAAGCAACAGAATACACATCTATTTAAGCACATATAGAACATTTTCTAGGATAGAATGTAAGTTAGGCCACAAAAAAAGTGTTACTAAATTCAAGGAGATTGAAATCATATCAAGTATCTTCTTTGACCACCATAGCATAAAACAAGAAATCAACAATAATAGGAAAACTGGAAAATTCACAAACACATGGAAATTAAACAACACTCTACTGAAAACCAATGGATAAAAGAAGAAATAATAGATGAAAATTTTAAAAAAAGGTATTTGGTACAAATTAAAATAAAAATATAACATACCAGAAATTATGAGATGTAGCAAAAGAGGTTCTAAGAGAAAATTCATAGCAATAAATGCCTACATTAAGGAGCCAGAAAAATAACAAATAAACAACATAATTCTACACCTTAAAGAATTAGAAAAAGAAGAACAATCTAAGTCCAAAGTTAGAGTAAGAAAGAAAATAATAAAGATTAGCGCAGAAATAAATGACATAGAAAAGAGGAAAACGATAGAAAAGATTAACCAAACTAAACATGGTTTCTTTGAAAAGATAAACAAAATTGAAAAAAAAAAAACTTAGCTAGAATAACCAAGGAGAAAGACTCAAATTAAAAAAATATAAATGAAAAAGGAGACATTACAATTTATACCAAAGAAATTCAAAGAAACATAACAGGCTACCATGGAAACATATATGGCAAGAAACTGAAAAACCTACAAGAAATAGAAAAATTCTTAAAATTCTTAGAAACATACAACTTACCACAACTAGAAAATCTGAATAAAGTGATTATTAGTAAAGAGATAGAATCAGTAATCAACTATCTCCCAACAAAAAAAAGCATCAAAAACAATATAATATTTAGGAATTAATTAACCAAGAGGTGAAAGATCTCTGCTCTGAAAACTCTGAGACATTGATGAAAGAACCTGAAGACACAAATAAATGGAAAATGTATCCCATGTTTATGAATTGGAAGAATATTGTTAAAAATTGATTAAAAAGCCATCTATAGATTCAATTCTTATCAAGATTCCAGTGGCAATTTTTACAGAAGTAGAAAAAAAAACACTCCTAAAATTTATGTGGAAGCACCAAAGACCCAAAATAGCCAAAGAAATCCTGAGAAAGAAGAACAAAGCAGGAAGTATCACACTTTCTCATTCTGAGCTACGCTATAAAGCTATAGTCTTCAAAAAAGTATGGTACTGGCAAAAAATAGACCAATGAAACAGATTTCAGAGGCCAGAAATAAACCCAAGCACACCTGGTCAACTAATATTTAACAAGGGAGCCAAGAGTACTCAATGGAGAAAATACAGTCTCTTCAACAAATAGTGCTGGGAATAATAGGATATTCATATATAAAAGAGTAAAATGGTATTCATATCTTACACCACTCACAAAAATTATCTCAAAATGAGTTAAAGATTTAAATGTAAGACCTGAATCCATGAAACTTCTAAATAAAAGCATAAGAATAAAGTTCTTTGACATGGATCTTGCTAATGATTTTTTGGATATGACACCTAAAGCACAACAACAAAATAAAAAATAAACAAGTGGGACTACATCAAACTAAAAACTTCTGCCCAGCAAAAGAAACCATCAATAAAGGGAAAAAAAAACAACCTACAGAATGGGAAAAAATATATATATATATATTTGCAAACCATATATCTGATACCGGGTTAATATCCAAAATATATAAAGAGGTTATACAACACAATAGCTAGATAACAAATAACCCAGTTAAAAAATGGGCAAAATATTTGAATAGATATTTCTCCAAAGAAGATACACTAAAGGCCAACAAGTACATGAAAAGATGTTTAACATTGGTAGTCATTAGGGAAATGCAGATTAAAATCACAATGAGATATCATCTCACTCCTTTTAGAATGGTCAACATCAAAAAGACAAGACATAACAAATCCTATTGTTGATGCTGAGAAAAGGGAACAATTGTGCACTGTTGGGCAGAATATAAATTGGTACAGCCACTACCTAAAACAGTTTTGAAGAGTCTCAAAAAATTAAAAATACAATTACAATATGATTCAGCAATTCCATATCTGGGAATATAGCCAAAGGATATGAAAACACTAACTGGCAAAGGTATCTGCATCCTACTATTCATAGCAGCATCATTTTAAATAGCCAAGACATGGAAACAAACTAAATGCCCATTGACTGTTGAATGGATAAATAACTGTGGTAGATAGATAGATAAATAGATGATAGATAGATAAAATATTATTCTGCCTTAAAAATTAGATAGAAAATCCAATCTTTTGTGACAACATGATGGAACTGGAAGGCATGCTCAGTGAAATTGACCAGGCAGAGAAAGACAAATGCTGTATGATCTCATTTATATTGGGCGTCTTGGGAACCTTAAGGAAAAAAAAAAAAAAAAACAATAGACTTGTGATTACTGGAAACTGAAAAAAGAATTGGGGCAGAGGGTATTGGAGAAAGGTGGTCAAAAGTTACAAACTTCCAGTTATATGATAAACAAGTACTAGGGATGTAATGTACAACATGATGACCATTGGTGACACTGATATATGATATGTAGGAGAGTTAAGAGCATAAATACTAAGAGTTTTCATCACAAGGATTTTTTTTCCTTTTTTTTCTTCTTTATTTTTTATTGTATCTATATGAGAAGGTTGAATGTTAGCTGAACCTATTGTGGAAATTATTTCACAGTATATATAAATTTATTTAGTGATGTATACCAATTATTCTCAATATAAATGGAAAAAAAACAATCGCAATAAGTATAAGAGAGTCAGAGACATTGTGGCTATTAATCCAACTATATAAAATACCACATTACATGTGAAAATATACCAAGTAAAAGAGACTGTGAGAGTAGAATAATAAAATAATATCTAACCATGTATTGTCTACAAGAAAACAACTTTAATTATAAAAACAAAAACACAGATAGATTAAAAATAAAGAAAATGAGCAATATGTACCATGCTAACACTAAAAAAAATGGAGTCGCTATATTAATTTCAAAAAAAAATCAGTATGTAGCTAATATTAGAGAATGAAAATACATGAGGCAAAAACTGATGGAAGTGAAAAGAGAAAAAGACAAAACCATTTTATGGTTGGAGACTTCTACACCCATTGAACAGAAAAAGGACATTAGGTGTAAATTAAGGAAATCTGATTAGTTTATACACGTTAGTTAATAACAATGTATCATAATGAAATATACATACCATATCATATAAATGTATAATATTAATAATAGACACTCTGTGCATGTCAGGTGTATATATAACACTGTACTATATTCTCATTTTTCTGAAAATCTAAAACTAATCTAAAAAGTAAAGTCTATTAATACAAATTGGTATTGGGAAACAAAGTGAAAACCTATGAACACTTTGGTACATGCACTTCAAATTGTATTAAAATAACATATAGACTTGATAAACTCTTAACTCTCATATCACAGCTTTCTACAAGGGAAACCTGTTAAATTTTTCAATATTCTGTTCTCCACTGCTATCAACTCTCATATTTAGATAAACCCTCTAATAGTCTAGCCCTATATTTCAATGTAATTAATATTCTTTTGTTTTTTTCTATGTGAAAAAAAAGTTCTAGGTACTTGAAGAGTTTAAGTTATTCTTGATATTTCAGGAATGGCTAAGCTTTTTTTTTTTCATTAAATTCATCCTTCAGTCATATTCTTAAATCTCAGTTTTTTGGTCTCCAAAAGTCCAATATCTCTTATGTTGTCATGTCATAGGCAAAATTCTGTGAAAACTCTAAACAAAATTCTGATAGGACCATGTTTTCACAATGTGAAAGTCATAGTTCAATACATTGGCCCTACAGTGCAGGCAATGTAGCTGTTGGTTTGGAATACGGGAAAACTATTCAATTTTCATTAGTCTAGAATTTGGCTAGAGAGGTAATTTTATTTTTCCTAACAGCAAGATGCAGATTTTGATGCATTTCCTTATGTGACTATTTGTTGTAATTGTGAAAACAAATGAATTGTTTTATTGGTAACAAATAAATGACTTGGTAATAATTTCCCTTCCTTACATGAACATAACAAAGTGCCATGGCACATGCTTGTAAGTCAGAGGATAGATGGGTGAGACAGAACATTAAAATAATCATAAATGTGAGGTAGTTTCACATTTTTAGATTGCATGTTCACTGATTAAGTATGTTGACACAAGATTGAAATAGCTCAGGATTTACTACATTTACACTAGGCAATCTGTATTTGCAAAGCCTAGGCAGAAGTTAACATAAACATAATGCTAAACACAAAGTATTAGATGA
This sequence comes from Lagenorhynchus albirostris, assembly GCF_949774975.1. Lineage (NCBI taxonomy): Eukaryota > Metazoa > Chordata > Mammalia > Artiodactyla > Delphinidae > Lagenorhynchus > Lagenorhynchus albirostris. Next base: position 17,439,775 of record NC_083107.1, read on the forward strand.
TTAATAATTAATTTACAGTGACTTAGTTTTCTCCTATAATATACTTTAGTATTATTTATTAAAATATGATTATGTCGGTATTTTCACTAAGAAATATATGCTCCTACAACTCTGTCACAATAGGCTTCTTCTTGATTTCTGTTATCTTCATATAAAAACATTGTTTTCATCTCACAGAATTTTCTTTTTGTCACTCGTTTATCATGAGCAATAACAACAGAGATTCTTTGATATAATAGGTACTAATTGTTCTTAACTTTTTGTGGAACTTTATAATAAATGTTATAAATTTAAGACACTTCAAAATAACTTTGGATGCTTGCAGACTAGATAGTTTAAAGCAAACATATTGCCAAAAAAAGACTAAAAATTGGGAAAAAATAAACCATCAGTTTGAAAACACAGAACATAATACTATAGTGAATAATTACCCAGATAAGATCTAAATAACTTATTGTTCAGAGAAGAAATCACAATGAAATTAAGTAAATATTTTGCAATGAATGATAATAAAAATGTTATAAAGTGTTTTGGACATATTTAAAGCAGTGATGACACAATATAGCCTGATATATATATATGTTAACAAACAAGACAGAAAAATAATGGTTGAAGACTCTAACACAAGAAATTGTATAAATATAGCAAAATAAATCAAAAGAAGACATAAAAAGGAAAATAACAGATATAAGGGTACAAATTAATGAAACAGAAAACGTGCAATATAGAGAGTCAACTAACAAAATGTTGATTGTTTGACAATTCAACTAACCAGCATGCAAAACTGATGAACATAAAGAAGAGAAAAACACAGTTGACCAATAACAGAAAGAAAAAAGATGTCATTATTACAAATCCTGGATGTTTAATATGATATTAAAATGAAAAGATAGTATTATAGCAATTTTATATTGATAAATTTAAAAAGAACAAATTGACAAATTACTAAGAAGACAGAACTGCAAAAATTGGACAAGCTAAAATAATATTAAATATAAATATTCCCATAGCTATCATATCACCCTACAAAGAAGAGTTTGGGAACAGAAGACTTCACCTGCAATATACATAAAAAATTTAATGATCTCATGTCAAACTGTCGTTTCTCATATTCATAAATTAGAACTCAATTATATTTCTATTTATCAGTAATAAAAACATTCAAGAGAGTGAAAAAGACAGAAACATTAGAGAACTATAAAAAATAATATAAAAATATGATTGAGCAATATTACAGTACTTGGAAAGAAAACACTGTGCTCAATGGAGATGATCCATCCACAAAGAACTCATATCCAAAATACATGTAATTTCCATAAACCCATAAGAAATGAGACTGACCATGTTATAGAAAAACATAAGCAAGCAACTCAAACAGGTATTTCATGTTTTGATAGTGAATCAAATGATCTCCACTCCATACAGAAAACAAACAAAAACAGACTGAAATGTGCTGAACCGTATTAATAATCAGGAAATGCAAATTAAGACCACAACGTAAAAATATGTTCCCCATGTAAAAATGGTTACAATTAAATATTATACATACAGACATATAGGTTAGAATGAGGAGAAATTGGAACACTCATTTATTCTAAATTGTTACAGAACTTTGAAAATTGCTTAGCATCATCTACCAAAATTGAACATAAGGAAGCATACTACTTGACCATACAATTTTATTCCTAGGAAAGTACCTAACAAAAATATGTGTGTGTTGACTGTGAGCTTGTGTGTGGATGAGCACAAAGAGAAAAATAAGCTGTGGCTACATGTACTGCAGGGATGAATAATGCAAACATTAAAATGAGTGAAGGTAGCCAGATAACAAATGATAGAGAAAGTAATTTAAATTTATGTAAATACCAAAGATAAAGATGAGCTCTAGTGTTTAGAGATACATACTTGAGTAGTAAGGTGAAAGAGAAAAGTCAAGGAAATTACCATAAACCTAAGGATAGCGTTATGTTGGGAAAATAGAGTGTTGTGATTAGAAAGGGGTATGTGGAGGGCTTTTGAGTACTATAGTACACTAAGTTTTGACCCATTTTTTGGTTACAGCAATTTCACTTTATAATTAATTACTAAACAGTACATTGTAGTTTATGTTCTTGTATTTAACATTTGTAAACATTTAAAAATGATGTAAGTGTTCAGCTCTAGGAAACTGAGTTTCTGTATGAAATGTATACAATGCTAACTTTATGTTTGCCATTATTTCTAAGAGCTGTAGATTGTAAATACCAGTTAGAGATACTGATTTAGTATTTTCACATTTATATCAACTTATACTGTTACACATGTGAAGTGATATGATTTATCCCTACTTTAAAATGACAATGACAAAGCTCACATGTATATCAAACAATTATGCCAAATTTAGCAGTTAGTAAGTATAATGGATCATGGATTCTGTTATTTTTCCATTTGCAACATGTTGCTTTACGTAGTAGATTAGAAATATATCCCTCATATAACTTTGGGAACCTAAGAGGACTAGTAGTGTTTAAATTTATTTTCAAATGATTAAATGGAAATTCCCTATGGATTCTGATTAAAGAACTGCTATCAAAACAATAAGATGCTTAGTCTTTCTTTCCATTTCTGGGCTCTGCAGTTATTCCTAGAAACTTTTTAAAACATGGTAATATCACAGGCTAGTGGTCCTTTTATGGGGGTCACTGGACCTACAGCATTATTTGGAAGTGTTTGAAATATAAATTCTCAAGTTCCCCTCCAGTCCTACTGAGTCATAAGCTCCCAGTGGGACAGGGGAAGGGAGCAGAAGAACCAAGCAATCTGTGTTTCAACAAGTCCTCCAGGTTATTCTGTCACATGTCGAAGTTTGAGAACCACTGTTGGAGATCGAGAGCTCATATGATGCTGTTCACATGTGTTTGACAATTGTTATTTTTTTCCTTAATCTCTTTGCAATCCATGGATGTAAGCGGCAATGCTGATATTTGGAACTCTCTGAAAGGAAATGTCAGTGCCTTCATATTCCAACTAATCTACAATTCTTATGAACTAAGATTTCCATAATTAAATGCTAGCATTTAAATATCAAATTCATCTGAGGCTTGAGGTCTTCTTCCAAGTGTACTTGCTGTTGGCAGAATTCGTTTCCTTCTCATGCTTTCAACATGGCTCTTTCCATCTCTTAGCCAGCAATGATATAGCGTCCTTCTTATGCTTGGAATCTCTGATTACTCTTCTGCTTTCTTCTTCTGTTTTAAGGACTCATATGATTACTTGATACCATCTGGATAATTCAGGAGAGTCTCCCTTTTTTAAGGCTAGTTGAATAGCAATGTTGATTACATCTGCAAAGTTCCTTTTGCCACATAATGTAACAAATTTTGGTGTAACATTAGGGAACAAAGAACATGCTTGCCATAATTCTGTCAATCACAGAGTTAAAATTCAGACATTATATTAACCCAAACTAATGTAGTCGACACCTGTAACTGAGTATTTTAATGCCTTTCTATATTTGAGAAACTTCCTTTCTAAACTAATATTAGTTGGTGGTAAAGTCATCCTTTGTCTATAGACTCAAAAGTTTTGGATAATTATTTCCCTTGCAGCAAAAATGTTGTACCAGGACTTAGGATGCACCATCTAGACGCACCTGCCCTTGGAAGGCATTGATGCAAAGATGCAAGAATGATCAGGACTCATCCCAATTAGAAGTTTTGGATGTGATTCTGTGGACTACCCAACATCATTTAAGTAAATTCCTTTTCTGCTGACTTCAGCCAAGGCATATTGGAAAATAATTTCTCATAGATGTCTCATGTTCCTGCACATATTAACTGCCCTTTGTTCTTGACTGTTAACAATATCTCTATATCAAGTAGCCTTGGAAGGTAGACAATGGCAGGTTTTCTTATAGGCCTTGAAAGACAAAGATAGTGTTTCCCTGTGGAGCAAAGAGCAGGTGTACTCATAGCTTTGGAAAATAGAGACAATGTCTACTTCCATAGCAAAGGCTGACATAATTAGTGCTTATTATAAATCTTATGACCCCCCCACACACACACACAGATGGTGGGATGTATTTCCAAAAGTAGACAAGAGTAGTCATTTTTTTCCTTAAAAAATTTGAAGCAAATATTGACAATATGTTAAAATCAAACTACCAAAGCTAAGTAATAAATACAAATGTATGTGATTTATTAAACTTTAAATTATTTTTATGCTTCAAATTATAAAGAAAAAATTGACTTCTAATTTTTTTTTTAGTGTAGAGCTATAACACCATAAATTTTAGGTGTATGTTAGAACGATTTATTTAAGAAGATCATTCTGGCATTTTCACCCGTACATAGGTGCGGACCGGCGTGTCCTTGGGATTAGAGAGCGGGACTTTTGGCTTGCAAGCGGGAATGGCTTAGGTCGTACACGGAGAAAGAACGATTTAAAAATGGGTGATGTTGAGAAGGGCAAGAAGATTTTTGTTCAGAAGTGTGCCCAGTGCTATACTGTGGAAAAGGGAGGCAAGCACAAGCCTGGGCCAAATCTCCATGGTCTGTTTGGGTGAAAGACAGGTCAGGCAGTCGGATTCTCTTACACAGATGCCAACAAGAACAAAGGCATCACCTGGGGAGAGGAGACACTGATGGAGTATTTGGAGAATCCCAAGAAGTACATCCCTGGAACAAAAATGATCTTCGCTGGCAATAAGGAGAAGGGAGAAAGGGCAGACTTGATAGCTTATCTCAAAAAAGCTACTAATGAGTAATAGTTGGCCACTGCCTTATTTATTATGAAACAAATGTCTCATGACTTTTTATGTGTACCATATTTAAACTGATCTCATACACTAGAATTCAGATCATGAATAGCTGATGTAATATTTCTGTCCGGATTTAAATAAGATTGGCTTGTGGCTAAATGAATATGGTCAGCTTTTGGAATTTTGATAGTAATTCTGGTTCAGCAAGTACTGTCACTGTTTTCCCCTTCTAAAGAGATGATTATACTTGAATAAGGAATGTTAATCTTTTCAGGGATATGGTAAATGCCTTCTCAAACCCTATAGGAGATTGGTTTTATATTTAGATTTCTATAACTGGTTATATTAATATATTTAAATATTGAGAAGCTCCCTTCACTGTCTCATAGACCAGCAAGATTCACCTGTGTTTCAAGTTGTGTTCATTCACCTGTTAAGGCTAGGGCTGAAAATACATTGACAATGTCCACTTTATCTTTTTGGTCTTAAATATGCCAATTTAATTAAAATTCTCCATCTAAAACATTGCGTTTTACTTAATGAAGGGCATTTTAGTGTGGTTTTGTATAGCATCAGATAAAGAATATTTAGTACTTCTCACATTTTATAGATGATCTTTTTAAATTTTTTTTTAATAGATGATCTTTACGATCAGGTGTTTTTAAAATTCACCATGACATGATAGGTTGGGAAACTTGCTTGTGAATTCTTTACAAAGTCAGACTAAGTTATAATTCAGGATTGACTTTTAAACAGGTATTCAGAAACACAACTATAGAACTACTGTAGATGTGTGATTGGTAATGATGCTTTTGCCAACTCAGAAGGGTTAAGGTCGAGGAGCTCTATCATTAGCACAGATTTGTAAATTATCTGATCATAAGGCTTGAGAATTAAAAACAAAGTCTCAGATTAAAAAAAAAAAGAAGATCATTTCAACTTAGCACAATAAATTCACAAAGATATTCATAAGTAATTAAAATATCTATAATTTAAAATTTTATATTGTCTAGAAAGAAATTAGAAATCTAGTTTTTTTTTAATTTTTTTTATTTTTGGGGAGGAGGGTGGGATCCCTAATCCCAGCATTATTCAAGGGCCAACTGTATACGGGAAGTGAAATATCAAGGGATCTTGGAAATATTTTTCCCAAAGGCAAAGACCAGAGAAAGAGAAAGACACAATGCATCTGAGATCAAATAGAAAAACACTCCACACTCATACTCTTTCAGTATCATTGTGATGTAGATGAAATTTATGACACTATGAACTTGAGTTCCAGCTATGCTGAAGTTCATGGAGTTTTCCAAACTAAGCTGTACCTTGCCTCCCTGCCTTGGCTCAAGTTGCTTCCTCACCTGCAGTGCTCCTTTCCTCACCATCCACTTGAGGGACAGCTACTCATCTTTTTAGATTTGCCACTCTGAGGCCTTTCCTGACCACCCATTCTTACTCCTGGTAGTTTTAAATTGCACACCCCTTTCTGCCACTACTGTGCTTTCTCTATAGGTCGACCACAGCACTTCATTATTATAGTTAACATGTCTATTCTCTCCTACTACATGGTACGCTCAAGAGAGCAAAGCTTTTATTTTCTTTGTTGAAACGTCCACAGCACCTATCACAGTGCCTGGCCTGTAATTTTGTGCATAATTAGTTAATGAGTGAGTAAATGATTAGATGGATGGTGGGTGGAGTTCCAGTAGATCTTAATAAATATTGAACGGCAACCTGCCTTGACAGTTGAATATTTCCACCATGATTCCAACTCCTCACCCCCCGATACTGATTTTAATGAAAATAGTTAAATAATCACAAAGAGGACAGAAATCCTTTCCTTCCTCCACAGACTCTTTATTGAACTCTTACTTGACTATAAAAAACTACTTTAGGAGCTAATGAATGAATTAGGAGCTAATCTAGCTGAATATTTTGACTGATCTCACACCAATCTATTTTTTTGCATGGGTCAGCATTAGTATGTATTAAAACAATCTGTATCCAGATTAATATATTTAGCTATATAATTGAGTATGCATTATTTTTTGTCTTAAAACTACTATTCAATAAGCAGACCACAAGTTGGTAGAAAATCTATATATGTGCACTTTACTCTGACCTAAAACTGAACCCATAAACTGCATTGTTTATTTTCACTGAGTCAACTGAGCTACTTCATACTAATATAGCGTAGTTAATTCAGTATTTTGAAATTCTTTATTACTTCCCCAATGCAATATTTTTGGATTTCACAAATGAAACCCTAATGTTTGGTAATGAGTGGAACATTCTTTTTTTAAAACAACAAGAGTCTAATTAGATGGGTAAGAGGTCCTACAAGATTTATTGAGTTTGGGACAGTAGTTTTATGTTTGTTTGCTGTTTGAAGGATGGAAGAAAGGAGTAAAGTACCAATCTAGAAGGGAAATTTCTATGCAAAATTTTCATTTTTGAGAATTTGCTAGTGAGCTGGGTATTATTTTGGAAAGAAAGTCCAAAGCAATATTTTATGCCAGTACAAAAAATTCTGAATTTTTAAGGTAATGAAATTTTTCAAAAGTTAAGTAAAATCAAATAAATATGAATTAAAGATTTGACAGTTTACAAGAACTTCAACTTCTATACTGTATTCTACTATTCAGGGTAAATTTTAACTGACACATAGCTTCTGCTTTAACATGATGATATTTCCCAGTGGTATTTTTATTTCTAAATTCCCATTTTCTCTATTAAATACTCAAGCCAACGCTATTTGCATCAAATATTGCACTGCCCCTGGAGATTTGTTTGCAGGGCTTTCTACTTTTATCAACTCTCTATTCCAAACAGATCCTATGAATTTCACCCTTAAGTCAAATGGTTTGGCAGAGGAAGACATTTCGGGGTAAAATTTAAATAGTAATGACAAGTATTTTGAAATATTCAACAGTCGAAACTTTTTAGTCTTTTTTTCCCTAAATGTATAAAACAAGCAAACATACTTTAAACGACAGTAAAAAGCTATTGTACTAAACAGAGACAGTCAACAGCTGGTAGAAAATTGAATTGAACTTTGTCCAGAGACAATAGAAAAAGGAAATTAAAGGCTTCAAATTGCTTATAGCAGGCCAGAGTAAATCCAACTGCTTTTTGAGGTCATTAAAACATCTTGAACGATTTTCCAAAGATTTTTGGTTCAAGAGGCCCAAAAAGATTTCGCCAAGCACTACTTTCCTCTTATTGTATTTCATAATAAATTTAATCCATATATTTCTGATTCATTTATACTTCAGTCATCAAACAGTTCTTGTGCAAGAGCTATTTGATTTCTAAGAAGTCATTTGAGCCTTTTATAGAAGTCTGCTTGTTTCCCTTGAAGTCAGTTTTGTAAAACTGAAAATACTTGATGTTCTGAACTGAGCTTTTAAGCTTTTATACAATCATGGAATCTTAGATATTAAATGCAATCTATCCCAACATCCATCCCAAAGTAGAATACTTCTTACCAATCTTTGGCAGATAAAATTTTGGTTGCTTCTTTACCATTTTCAGTGATAGGGAACTCATTATTTCAGAAAAAAGCTAATTCCATCAAGACTCATCCTTTCCTCTCTCCTGTCACACAATAGCTTGGCACTTATAAGGCTAAGTGTGGTTATGTGTGTGTGTATAATGACTTTGTCCTTTTTCTCAAATGCCTCCTTGTACCTTAATGCTACCTTCCCTTTGTTTTGATAATTTGGGAATTTACCTTACATAGAGAAACTATCTTGAAACACCAGTTTGTCTTAGAAAAGCTTCAATTTTTTTGTTTAAATATGTAAAAGACCTATAGATTTTGCATAATGTTTCCATTTAATCCATATTACACCCCAATAAGAAAATACCGGGCTTCCCTGGTGGCGCAGTGGTTGAGAGTCCGCCTGCTGATGCAGGGGACATGGGTTCGTGCCCCAGTCCAGGAAGATCCCACATGCCGCGGAGAGGCTGGGCCCATCAGCCATGGCCACTGAGCCTGCGCGTCTGGAGCCTGTGCTCCGCAACGGGAGAGGCCACAACAGTGAGAGGCCCGCGTACCGCAAAAAAAAAAAAAAAAAAAAAAAAAAAACACCACTGTCCCATTTGAAGGGGGAACCTGAACTTCAGAGATTTGATTAACTTTAATGAGGTCACATGACTGTTTAGTAGCTCTTGTATTCAAACCCAAGACTTGTTGATTCCAAAAGCATGGATCTTTCTTCTGCACAGAACTGAATTTCCATTAAAATTTCCTCATAAGGTCTTTCGAGAATGACGTATAGCAAAACAGACTGAGCTTTACACAGCTACATATTTAACTGCTTCAGAACTGTCTACGTAGTAGGTTGTGTCCCATGAAAGCATTATTTTTGTCAGTCAAAAACGTTCAATGTCTACAATTTTTATGACTCAGTTTAACATACAGATATTCTTGACACCATGTTTGCCTTAAGTTTTGTAGTAGAAAATTTCAGGTGGTGCATCCATAAGCTCAGCAGGCTGAGGAAAATTAAGTGTTTTCTTTAAAAAAGTTAAAGAAATAACAGACCTTTGCTCAACTGTAAATACTTTTTTTTTTTTTTTTTTGCAGTACGCGGGCCTCTCACTGCTGTGGCCTCTCCCGTTGCGGAGCACAGGCTCCGGACGCACAGGCTCAGCGACCATGGCCTACAGGCCCAGCCGCTCCGCGGCACGTGAGATCCCCGCGGACCGGGGCATGAACCTGCGTCCCCCGCATCGGCAGGCAGACTCTCAACCACTGCGCCACCAGGGATGCCCCAAGTGTAAATACTTAATTAAAAATTTAAAGTCCCAAGGGACTGGCTCCAGGAACCACCCTCACAGGCCCCTCTCCACAATACCAAAATCTGGGCAGGCCCAAGTCCCTTACATAAAATGACTTAGTACCTTCATCCTGCGGGACGCCAGAAGAATCCCAGTACCTTCATCCTGCAGGACGCCAGAAACGGAATCCGGCGGGAAGCGGAATCCCGCGGGAAGAAGCGGAATCCCGCGGGAAGAAGCGGAATCCCGCGGGAAGAAGCGGAATCCCGCGGGAAGAAGCGGAATCCCGTGGGAAGCGGAATCCCACAGGCGGTTTTTAACTTAAGTGACTTTTTCTCATCCTCCTTTTTAAAAAAAGATCATGATATGAGGAGCTACTCTCTGTTTCTGGGTATAAAGTAGGGATACATGTTATTAAAATTTTATTTGTTTTTCTCCTCTTAACTTGTCTTTTTATCACAGGGATGTCTCAGCCAAGAACCTAGAGGGGTAGAGGGAAAATTATTGGCCCCCTGCCTCCAGTTTGGAAACCAGTTTAGGACTTTCTGAGACACCATACTCATTTTAGAGGCTACAGACATGATCCTAAAAAGCTAGCAGAAGCTAGTGAAAGCTAAGAATTGTGCACAGTTAGCTTTACCAGATCTCACTCCGTAGCGCCTGGTCAAGAGAGGTAGGTAAAAATTTCTTGCTCCTTCCTTTCCAAATATAGATTAGCAGGAAAAAAATATTTGTGTGAACTTTTTTCTTAGGTATAGTAACTTTGTTAAAACTTGGAGTACTCTTGTTTTCAATTGATCCTTTTCCTCCTAGAGATGGTAATTGTTTCCTTTTGTCTCTGTCTTGTGTGTCATTTATCATAAGGAAGAGAATCATATGTGTGATGAGGTTTTCCTTTTGGCTTGTTTTATGTGTTGGGAGCTTGGCTTTGTGACCAATGAGAATATTATCTCTGGTATCCTCCAGATAGAGTATGCATGTACCAGCACCCACTGGGCAGACAGCCCAGTAGGCTGTGGATCCAAGAAGCAGATTTCTCTTTGCCCAACTGTGCCAGCTCTCAGGGGAGTTTATTATAAGTGTCCTAATATGTAAGGGGCCCTTGTTGTCTCATTAATGCTTAAAAAGTCCCATTCCAGTATTCCTGCCCAGTGTCACAGATTAGTGGGTCTGTAACTAGAGGTGTTTCCTGTTCTCATGGGAAACTAGTGCACTACACGGTGCTTACCACCTGTGACAACAGTGTTCTTTGCTTTCTTAGGATAACTTTGGGGGTGGATTTTCTGGATCTTGTGAAGGCTGAATTTCTTTTGGGATGCCTTTGCATCCATGGTTAACCCATAAAAAGGCTTATTGGTTTGAGTTACCATTGGATTTAATATAAGATTCTACACTTGTCAATACCAAGATGATGGATTCTTTGAATTAGATAAACTTCTATATTTGAAAAAAATTAGTGAGGTCTCATTCTAAACAATTGCCTTATTGGTACCTAAAGACAGATCAAATAGAAAGGAGGACACAAAAGAGTTTGGCAGCTAGCCTTAAGGATTCCTTTAATAAAATGAAATTACAAAGACCTTTTGTCTCCACTTTGAGAAGATCACACCAAAATTAGCGAAGAGTTAGATCAATGGACATTCACAACCACACTCACAGGGGTGTTCTTCCCATCCACATTATAGTGGTTACCAGGCAACCCATATGCCCACCCCCCCCACCCCACCCCCACCCACCCCGCCAGGGCAAAACAGCCCTCACAGAGGAAATGGATGACTGGAATTTCATTCAGGTTTTCACAGGTAAAGGATCACCTGGAGGTCAATGTTCAGGGGCTAATAAAAACAATAGTAGAGGTTTTCCTCCAGAATGTAAATTGATCCAAGGTTGAATTGTGTGCTCAGAAAAAAAAAAAAAGAAAGCCTTCCTTAAAGGCTTTGATAAACTTTTTAAAGTCACACTAAAGCACTAGGATGTAAAGATCTTCTGATTTCCATCATAGTTGGAAATCTGCCTTACTATAAAGAAACAAAGTTTAGGTGGATAGGTAGGTCAGTCACTTGATATTCAGGATACAACCTAATTCTTTGAGGTAATAGAAGGAACTTTGTCTTGCAAAGCTCTGCAAAACCAGAAATATGGCTCCAGAAGCAATTCAAAACCCAACTATCATTTTTACCAAGCCCCAAACCCCTCCTATTTGTCTCAAAGTCTTGTATATAATGGGACACTGGAAACAGAATTATCCTGCACTTAAGAAAAAGAGGAAATTTAAAAATAATAATTTTTTCCATACACCTCTGATAACAGGCATATATTCCCCAAAACTTCTAGGGAAAATTTGTATACTTTCTCTGTACCTTTGAGATGTAAATCTTCTACCCTGTCTTCTCTAGGACCTAAGAGCTATTCTTTCAAATGCAAACTTAATGGAGAATTTCTCATCAGAAGGAGATAAAAGGAACTATTTGTAAATTAGGCTAATAAAAAAATCTTAAATATCCTCTCTACAAATATTAAGTAAAAACTTTAGCCATCTGGGCTGGTAAATTTAATTTATTCCTACTGCCAAAACTCAGTTTGGGTCAAACTCCTCTCTCTTTTAAACTAGTTAGATTTGCATGACTGAACCTGTCATCGTTAAAATTTGGTAGCAATTGCTATAACATCTCTGTGTTGGTCTGTAGGTTTACATGTGTCTATATATGTATGTTATATATGTGTGATATTTTTCTACCTGCAGATGGTATTGCCTAAATTAATTTGTAAATAAAGACTGGATATTCTAAAACTCTCAGATATATAGACTATCCCAAATGCTTTTCAAGTACATGTGATCTGTGATAATCTTCAGTAAATAAAACCTAGTTGAAGTGTGTTGGTTTAATTAAAATAAGCAACTCTTCAGAGTTATCCACATTAAATATAATGCAGACATGCAATTTTTATTCTACCTGAGTTTACTAGTCAAATTTATGTTGTCTTTGTTACAAAACTTGTCAGCAAAAACAAAAAAAACCTTGAGATGATTTCTGATGTTTGTCTTTGTCTAATGCCTCATGAAATTTTGCTCGGTAATATAAACAAAATTGTTGTGAACATGTGATTTAAACAGGTGTAAGTGGGATAGGAGTTTTTAGGTAGACTTTTCAGCAATAACTATATTTTATGTTATGTGTACTTAAATAGTTTAATGGATCTCTTTGGTATCTTGAAACCTTAGAGCTTTGCTGAGTTTAAATGATGGAAATTTACTGAATATTGATATTATTTTCAAATAAGATAAAATACTGAAGCATTGATTATTGAAAATAGTTTGGCCTGTTTTGGGCTTTTGCCAACCAAAAATCGTCACTTTCCATTTGCCTTTACAAGGATGAAGTCAGTAGCTACTGTGGTCGCTAACTTTCAAAACACCCTAAAAGGAGTTCAGGGTGGAGGTCAGGAATGAGGCACTCTGCTCTGGGAAAAACTGGCAGAACAAGTCTTCAGATGGTTAGATATTTTCAGGAGATTTTATGAGCCCCATTTTTTGCATCTTCTAATATCTAGAAAAGCACTAAAATTATTAACAAAGACATCTGCTCCTGGTGACTTGCAGCAACCTTCTGCCAAAGTGTGTGCTTGACTGCATGTACCCACTTCACTAAAATCACATGTATGCTGACCTCTTTGGAGCAGTTCCTCAGAGCTATCTGAGAGGCTGTCTCTCAGGCTATAGTCCACATTTTACCCCAAATAAAACTTAACTCACAACTCTCATGCTGTGTGTTTTTTTTTTTCAGTTAACACTTCCTTGTTGTAGAGAACCAAAGATAGTTTGATCTGTTAGTAAACACACCTGTGCCACAATGAAAAATTTTATATGATGAAGCATATGCTTCTAGAAACTATGAAATATTTTCATAAATTTTCCAATCTAAAGAATGCGGGTATAACAGAAAGTTCATAATTGCTTGCTTCTTAGTTTTCACTACAAATTAATGCTTCTAAGGGTTAAGAATTCTAATTAATATGTGTAATCAACATTACTAAAATAAGAGAAATAACTCCATATGCAATGAAAATAAGATGTGTTTTAGACCAAAATAAAAATTATCAATATGAGGTATGGAGGTGCATTTTTTTAAGGGAAATGAAAGTAATTTTGTCACAAAACTTTTTTATTTTTTTTCAGAATGGGAAAGAGGAGAGAAAAGGACAAAGTGGTATAGAACATTCAGAAGAGAGAGAGGAAATCTTACCTCGGGTGGTCAAATTGACTAAAATTAAATGAATATATTGTAAGGGTTTTAAAATAAGCTTTAATATCAATAGTGTCCTTATGTAAAACTGGAATTTAATTTTCTTTCATCAGTTAAAAGGACAAAGTTTTCTTGGACTGTTGGTCTGATACTGATAAGAAGTTGTTAAATGTTTTTCTTTACCTTTTAAGTAATCTGCCTAGAAAGCAAACACTTTGTATTTTATCAACATAGTTTCAATGTGCTTCATGCTATCTTAATCAGGCCTTTGATTATTTAAGAAAACTGAATCTTCTAATAATTATAGAGCCAAGTTTTGCTCACAACTATGTAGGCTTCTGTATTTGCCTTTAAAATTTTTTATTGTCACTTTGGTTAAATAGATAACTGAGCATTGTTTCATAATGATCAGTGATCTTTACTTTACTTAGTCAAGTGTCCAAAATTTTTGATATTTTTGACAAACTTCCCCAAATCAAATTCTAAATAAAGTGTTTTTGATCTGGAAGTAACTTTGGGATTTTTCCAGTGGGTCCCTGGAACATATCAAAAAATTTGTTGTCTCTCCCTATCAAAGGAGAGATATTAAACTAATTAGGCTTATTTGATATGTTAAATTATGTGGGAAGCATTGTCATATAAGTGATGCTAAACCTTAGACATATTTGTGTGGATATATGTTTTTAATATATGTTCCATAAATTGTACACAATTCTTAAAATTCTGATACATCATGGTATAATGTTATCGGTCATAATTCTGCCTATTAAAATGTTGTATGTCACAGAAATAATAATTTTCTTGTCAACTACATTATAATGAACTTTCATTAGATCTTTAACTACAGACATTTTAAAGTCTTTTGTCGTTTATAGAGTGTTATTGTTTTACTCTGATTCTTTTGAAAAAGTATTTCTGCAAAAGTTCTTCATCTTCAAGGAGATTCATAGAAAGGACTCTGGCAAGCACAGGTTTCTGATAACTTTTAAGATCACAAAAGTAAACTAGGTAAGAATATATAGAACTAATGGAAAAACTGGATCCAAGCAGAGCAATAATTAATAACTGAGACTGAATGAACTGATAATTTTTATGACTTTGTTTGAAACATTACTGGTTCTTTAATGTTTTGTTTTAAGATTTAAGAAAACCTTTTTTTTTATTTTATCTTAAGCTAACTATGATTTACAGCAATTTTTAAAATTATATCTCTGTAAGTAGAATTGAAACAATTACTTTTTCTCCCTACCTGATCCCTCCAGAATTCACAAATTGTTAGTGAGTAGTCTTATTTTCATGAAATTTATTTCTTTAAGTTAGTTAGAACCTGTTCTCCTTATAACAGGAAACAATTAGAAATATTAATTATCAAAGCTTTGACTGGAATGTCAGATTTGAGAATGCGTAGAATCAGATACACCCAACAGCTTTAAAGAACTTAGGTTTACTTTATGAAGTCAATAAAGCCTCTTGGAGATATAGCCTTATATTTTTTATAGAGTTTCTGACAGCCTAACTAGGTGAGTAAGGAAGATCACTTCCTGGCAGGTACAGGTACCTCAGGATATTTGGGGGACCTTGAGAAGAGAGTAATTAACCTAAATAAACAGACATTACAGGCTAAGACAGATGACAGGTCCTTGACTTGTCTGCTTGGGATTGAGAGGTTTTTTAAAATCCAATCAGATTCCTTATGAAAAGTTCAAGCAAAGCAGATTCAAGAGAACCTTTATAGGTCAGTCATTACTTTTGCTCTACTTATGTAAATAATCAGGCCAAGTTTATTGAAACTAGACTTATTTTGCAAAAAAAAAAAAAAAAAGTAGTCTTAATTTTGCTATCTTTAAAAGAAATAAGGGTTATTTTAGAGAGACCAATAATTTTCCAAGACACACTTGTGGAATTTAGATTCTAGTTCTGTTAATTGTATTTGCCGTTTTGTTATTTACCTGTTAGCTGGACTGGATCCTGAATTCTTCTAATTTCCTCAATTACCTAGCTGAAACTCCCCAAACTAATGTTTCAATTTTCTCCCACCCTTTTGACTTGGAATCACTAACTTATGCTGCCTTTTTCCCTGAAGCCCTGCAAACTAAATGCATGAACAACTGGATATGAACTTCAGAGAAATTTTCAGAACAGCTCCTTTTTTAGATAATCTTTGTAATATTGTGTGTGGGTCACTCAGAAAGTTTACCTGGACACTTAATTACATCATCAGAAACACTCAATGTGCAAAAGATGCTTTGACCCTGACATCTAGAAATCTTCTCAGCTGGCTTCCTTCAGAACTCAAACTGGGTTTATGTCCTGCTTCAATTACTAACCTTTGTTTTTCTCATTTCCATAGAAATACCTTATTAAATACCTGGTTTCTGGAATAATACAGGCCTAGCTTTGGGAGCACGGCTGCATCACTGCCTCCTGAATGAGACACAATTCTTTAACTGAATTGGCCAATTTTCAGGACTAAGACTGGTTCAGTATGAAGGAGCAATCTATCAACTAAACTTCTGGACTTGAAAGTTCTTATTTGAAGTTTCAGAGGCAGGACTAAAGGGGAACAGAATTTTGCTACCCCAAAGTATGTCTCATTGGCATAAGGATTATATTGAGCTAGTTATTATTGAGAAACTGCAAACGTAAGAGAAGCTCTGAAAACCAAGTTATCACTTTACAAGACCCATTTACGTTTATAAGGGAAATCTCTACTTGTAAAGGAGTCTCCCTCTCTACACCAGAAAAAGACAGATGAATCTAGCAACTCTTATCAATTCAGAAGACAACAACTTAAATGTGTATAGCAATCTGTCTTTGTTACTTTGCTTTTCTTGGCAACCTTCCTTAAACGGCATCCCCTTACAACATCTTTTGTCTTTAGGTGGAGATGTTATTTAAGGTGGTGGCTTGGGCCATTTCAGAGTATTTAGTTTTCTTGGGTATCTCCTATGAATACAGGAGGTATACATGTTATTAAGCATCTCTTTGTTTAATTAAAATTATGATGTTGAAATAACTACTATCATAACAAGAATATATATTGGCATTTCCTCTATTGATTGATTAAAATTCAACAAGCATATGTTTGTCAACTAATTCTTGTCTTTATAATCATATCCTTAAAATATTTTCAGAGAAATAACATTTCCAGAACCGAAGAGAGGCTCTAAGGCATGGACATTAATTATTTTTAATATTGTTAATTTATTTTCTAACTTTGTACACTATATTACTAGCAGCTCATGTTAATTAAATATTACTTATATAAGGGAAAAAAATAGTGATGCCTTGTGATGCTTCAGTTACTGGGTCAAATATATTTTTGTCCCATCCTGACTTCATCGCTTATTAACTCCTCTGCTTCAAGCTAAATATCTCACTGCCAGACTGTTACCTCATTTATAAAATGGCAGGTAGTAATATACATGACATAGAGCAATTCCATAAAACTATATGATTTGCAATATGATAATCCATCAATAACTGCATGCTTCTTATCACCTACAATTATTGTTTGAATATTTACCAGATTAATATTTAAAGTTTCTTTATTACACATAATAAAGTCTTGTTAAATACTTCTTATTTTTTTTCTCTGTATATCTATTAGATTACCAATGGTTTTTGCATAGATTTGCACAAATTCCGTATATGATCAACATTTTTATATTTTGGTGTCATTTTAAACAAAGATGTAACTTTTCTGATTATAAATTTTATTCTGTTGCTTTTAGATTTAGAGGTATTTCCTTTTGGAGACCTAGTATTCATTTATATTTTTAAAGCTATTTTCTGATTTATTATTTAAAAACCATCTGGAAATAAACAAACAAATAAATAAAAACCATCTGGGATGTATTTCAGCTTATGGAATGAATGTGATTCTAATTTTATCTCTTCTTTTATTTCTTACTTCCAAAATACATAATAAATTCGATGAAAGCAATTATAGATTATTTATCTTTTCCTAATTTTCTCTGATTTTATCATTTAAAATGATAAATACCATTATAAAGGATAACTTTCATATACCGAAGATAATATTTTAAAATATTCTTTGTTGTTTCCTCAGGATTTGTTTATCTATTCATTCTGTTTTCTTCAGACACAAATATAGGAATAATAATAACATCATAAAGTGAACTTGGAATCTTTTTACCACACTTAAAGTTTTGGAAAAATGTAAACAACTTAGTTGCCTTCTGGAATTAAGACAGTAGAGAAAAATAAATCCCATTCTTCTCCTGAAAATCATCCTTAAACAGGCAGAAAATGGAACATTATTGCAAACTCTATCAACACCTCTTATAATAAATTCAAGCAAGAAATTAAAAGCTGAAATAGATCTGAGAGACAACAGAGATCAGAGAGAGCACTCTATAAAGAAGAAATGAGTCATAAATCATAGGCACTCATGAAATTAGTGTATGCTGGAAAGAGCAAAAAAAAAAATCCTCATTGAGTAGACTGAATTGGATTTGAAAATAAACTAGTATGATTTATTTGCAAATAGATGAAAATGATCAAAAATGTAAAAATGTGAACTAGGAAGAAATAGAAAATATGAATAGACCAATCACAAGTAACAAAATTGAAACTGTGACTAAAAATTTTCCAACAAATAGAAGTCCAGGACCAGTTGGCTTCACAGGCAAATTCTATTTAGAATTTAGAGAAGAGCTAACACTTACCCCTCTCAAACTCTTCCAAAAAAATTGCAAAGAGAGGAACACTCCCAAGCTCATTCTACATGATGTAGGCCTCCATCATGATACCAAGACCAGACAAAGATATCACAAAAATGAAAATTACAGGCCAATATCACTGATGAACAGAAACACAAAAATCCTCAATAAAATACTAGAAAACTGAATCCAACAACACGTTAAAAGGATCATACACCATGATGAAGAGGATTTATCCCAGGAATTCAAGGATTCTTTAATATAGGCAAATCAAACATTACGATACATCGCATAAACAATTTGAAGAATAAAAAACATATGATCATCTCAATAGATGCAGAAAAAGCTTTTGACAAAATTCAACACCAATTTATGACAAAAACTCTCCAGATAGTGGGCATAGGGGAACCTACCTCAACATAATAAAGGCCATATATGACAAACCCACAGCAAATATCATTCTCAATTGTGAAAGAGTGAAAGTATTTCCTCTAAGATCTGGAACAAGACAAGGATGTCCACTCTCACAACTACTATTCAACATAGTTATGGAAGTCTTAGCCACAGCAATCAGAGAAGAAAAAAAAATAAATGAGTCCAAGTTAGAAAAGAAGAAGTAAAGTTGTCACTATTTGCAGATGACATGATACTATACATAGAAAATCCTAAATATGCGACCAGAAAGCTACTAGAGCTCATCAATGAATTCAGTAAAGTTGCAGGATACAAAATTAATACAGAGAAATCTCTTGCATTCTTATACACTAATAATGAAACATCAAAAAGGAAAATTAAGGAAACAATCTCATTTACCATTGTGAAAAAGAATAAAACACTTAGGAATAAACCTACCTAAGGAGGCAAAATACCTATACAGAGAAAACTATAAGAAACTAATGAAAGAAGTCAAAGATGACACAAACAGTTGGAGAGATACACCATGTCCTTGGATTGAAAAAATAAATATTGTAAAAATGACTATACTATGCAAAGCAATCTACAGATTCAATGCAATCCCTATCAAATTACCAATGTCATTTTTCACAGAATTAGAACCAAATTTTTTACAATTTGTATGGAAATACAAAAGACCCCAAATAGTTAAAGAAATATTGAGAAAGATAAACAGAGCTGGAGGAATCAGGTGCCCTGACTTCAGACTATGCTACAAAGCTACAGTAATCAAGCCAGTATGGTACTGGCACAAAAACAGGAATACAGATAAATGGAACAGGATATAAAGCCCAGAGATAAACCTATGCACGTATGGTCACCTAATCTGTGACAAACGAGGCAAGAATATACAATGGAGAAAAGACAGTCTTTTCAATAAGTGGTACTGGGAAAACTGGACAGCTACATGTTAAAGAATGAAATTAGAACACTACCAAGCACCCTACAGAGAAATAAACTCAAAATGGATTAAAGACCTAAATGTAAGGCCAGACACTTCAAAACTCTTAGAGGAAAACACAGGCAGAACATTCTGACATAAATCACAGCAAGATCTTTCTTGACTCACCTCCTAGAATAATGAAAATAAAAACAAAAATAAAAGGGACCTAATTAAACTTAAAAGATTTTGCACAGCAAAGGAAACCATAAATGAGACAAAAAGGCAACCTTTGGAATGGGAGAAAATATTTGAAAATGAAGCAACTGACAAAGGATTAATCTCTGAAATGTATAAACAGTTTATGCAGCTCAATATCAAAAAAACAAACAACCTGATCAAAAAATAGCTGAAGACCTAAATAGACATTTCTCTAAAAAAGACATACAGATGGCCAAGAGGCACATTAAAAGATGATCAACATGACTAATAATTAGAGAAATGTAAATCAAAACTACAATGAGGTATCATCTCACACTGGTCAGAATAGCCATCGTCAAAGAACCTACAAACAATAAATGATGGGGAGAGTGTGGAGAAAAGGGAACCCTCTTGCACTGTTTGTGGGAATGTAAATTGATATAGCCACTATGGAGAACAGTATGGAGGTTCCTTAGTAAACTAAAAATAGAACTACCATATGTCCCAGCAATACCAGTAATGGGCATATACCCAGAGAAAACCATAATTCAAATAGATCCATTGACCCCAATGTTCATTGCAGCACTATTTACAGTAGTGAGGATATGGAAGCAATCTAAATGTCCATCAACAAAGGGATGGATAAAGAAGATATGGTACATATATACAATGTAATATTACTCAGCCATAAAGAGAAAGATATAGTGTCATTTGCAGAGATATGGATGGAAGTAGAGACTGTCATACAGAGTGAAGTAAGTCAGAAAGAGAAAAAAAATATCGTATATTAACTCATATATATGGAATCTGAAAACATTGGTATAGACGATCTTATAAATATTTACAAAGCAGAAACAGAGATACAGACATAGAGAACAAACATATGGATACCAAGGGGGTGGGGGGGGTGGGATGAACTGAGAGATTGGTATTGATATATATACACTGTTGATATTATGTACAAAATACATAACTAATGAGAACCTACTGTATAGCACAGGGAACTCTACTCAATGCTCTGTGGTGACCTAAATGGGAAGGAAATCCAAAAAAGAGGGGATATATGTATACATATGGCTGATTCACTTTGCTGTACAGCAGAAACTAACACAACATTTAAAGCAACTATACTCCAATAAAAATTAATTTAAAAATGTAAAAATGATTGATAACAAGGGTAAACATCTTTCTATACTGTCCCAATGGTAATAGACCTGTTCAAATGTACTAAATCTATAGGGGTCACTTTTGTAATCAAACCATTTATCCAAATAAATCTATATAAAACATGCCATTATTATTTTTATGCCTAAAATTATTTTTAAATGAAAAATATGCTTATGTTCTATGGTCCAAAATTTTGGAAGAGGATTTTTTGGCACTTCAGAATATATTTTCTTCTTTGTTATTTTTACAAAGGCTATTTATGTAACACATTTATAAAACAATCCCATTTTATTATAAAATGCCCACTATATGCAATAAAAAAATACTAAACTGCATTTTCTCTACCCATCCCACTCAATTCTTGTCTATCATTGTATTTTATATATTGGAATCAGAACCAAAGAAGAAGTTCAGTAAAATAACAAAGAAATATATGTAATATTTTTACAGCAGATAAATTTAATAGCATAATATGCTCTGGAGTACCATGTACAAGATTTGATAGATATTTTTGGCTGTATTTGCTTTTATTGCTTTGTTTTAACCATATGTTACCAAAAGAGCTAAGTCCACTGTCATGCCCACAAAAGGGCTTCTCATCTCTCTTTGTGTCTACTCTCTGAAGGTAATACCTATAATTACTGAATAGGTTTTACAATTGCCTATATGTTCATACATCTGTAAATCACACTGTTGTGTGTCTTCCTTTTTAATGTAATCATACTGTATCTATTCTTTCTCAATTAAATATTACATTTCTGTAATGTTATTTTTTTGTCTTTATTGATACACGTAGACTTAAATACATTTAACTGATGCAAAGTATTTTACTCTATGAATGAAACACGGTGTTTTGCCCATTTACTTAAACATAAACAGAAAATCTAATTATTGAGCTAAAAAGGAAATGCATGGCTATTTTTAAGTACTGAAATCAAAGAGGGAACTGAAATCTAAAGCACTGTGTTCATAGCTAATGCTTCATGAGACCAAATTTATAGGACAATTATATAGAGCCCTTACTAAGTAGTGGCTGTTCTTTTAATGTCTCAGAGGAAGGCTGACATTGCTTTGGGCCTACAGGAGGCAGAGACAAAATGTTGGGATTGCTCCCCTCAGTGGGAGGGGAATAGAGGAACAGAAAGACATGCCCAGAAACTCAGACAAGCAAGGTAGGTTGGCCTTTGTTCCTACCTTCCATTAGTAATCAAAATGCAAAGACCATCACACATTTAGAAATTTGAAAATATGCTATGTCTGGGATACATGTTTACAAATGTAAACATGGGTTCTTTACTTGTGGAATTCCTAGAAAACTTGCAGAAGCAACAGTGGAAACACTCAGAAGAGTGTTTGCGGAATGTGGTACACACAACTCAATCATAGGTTTGGGTAGAAGTGGGGGTTCCCAGGGATTGGTTACAGGAGAACAGTACTCAACGAGGATAAACTCATAGTAAAAACTTACGCACATTCAAACAATGCACAAATGAACTGTCATGAAGGAGATCCAATAGACATACATGACAGAATTAAGATCAAAACTTGAGAAATATAGCACAGTCTGAAAGTACATTGTAAATAATTAAAGGGGTAAAAAGTGAATTAAATAAACTGAATAAAATGGAATCCTGAAAAATAGTAGTCATAAATAAATAATAAAAGAGAATTTAGAGCAAAATGAAATATAGTCTTGGAAATGAAAACTCCCTGGGGGTTAATAATAGGAAACTAAAAGATCTATTTTAGGAAATAAATCAGAGTAATCTTACACATAGAGATAACATGTAAAATTTAAAATAAATTTTAAAAAGGAAAAAAAAGTCCAAGACATATGGAAGGTGGAATAGGAATATTAAAATTCCACGTGATATTGACTTAATTAAGGAATGGAAAATCACTGGAGAGAGATAACAGTAAGACATAGAAAGTTTAAAAACTTTCCAGAATTTAAGAAAGATGTGATGCATCAGGTTAAAAATAACATAGTCAAATTTGAGTAGTATCAATAATAATGAAAATAAATTTATACCGACAAATCATACTAAAAATGTAGAATAAAAATGAAAATAAAGGGGTATGGGGTGAGGATCATAAAAAGTAAACATAGAGAAAAGAAATTACCTAACTAAGCCAAGTCAGAGACAACCAAAAAGATCATGCTTTATGGCAGATTCTTCATCTGCATGTACAGAGACAATATAATGTGATAATATTGCCAAACTGCTGAACTAAAGTAATTGTAAGCCTAGAATTTTTAACTCAAGTAATCAATATAAGTTAAGAACAAAATATATCCATTATTATATATAACCTAAAGCTGTATATGTGTTCTTTTTTAATCAGAAAACTAGCAAAGAGATTGCTATTTGTCTTATCTAGTTGATGTAATACGTTGAACTTTCCATTTCACTGCAGTCAGAAGATATAGGCACTACAAATTCTGCTGTATAATATGATCAATACTTATTTGGAGTTTAAGAGAGATTTTAATTTTCGATGAGCTGTGGAAAACAAATGTAGTATATTTGTTAAGGAGTCCAAGCTCGCACCACTCACTGCAGGCCAGGCCAATAGAGAGATGAGGTGTTGGGGCAAGGAATAGTGTCTTTATTCAAAAAGCCAGCAGATCAAAATGATGGATGAGTTTCCCAATGAACCATCTTACCTGAATTAGAATTCAGGCTTCTTTTATACTAAAAATGGAAGGGCTGTGTCTGGGTGTTGCAAATTTCTTCCTGCTGTCCAGACCCCCAGAGGGCCTGTGATAACCCTTTGTTCTTTCAGCTGTCCACATAGGTCTGGTCATTATGTTCCTATAAACATCCAACAAGACAATTGCTATTTTCTGTTCTGCAAATTTTTATCTCTATATGAACAGAAACGTGTTATACTACTGAAGGTCAAGCCTAGGAGGCAGAGCCTTCTAGAGCTATTATGAGCCTCAGGCTATAGGCAACATTCTTTTTAAAAAGTGCAGAGTCAGCATAACTAAGCACAGGCAATAGAGCACAAAGCTTGGAGCTAAAGGATTAGATTCAATATAGAGTCAGGTTTGTTATATTCTGTTACATATTTAATATATTTTATACACTTAGAAACACACACATATACATGCATATGTATTATCAATGCAACAGAACATTATTATGGAGATTAATTGCATTCTTATTTTATTTGGGCTGCTTTATCCATGAAATTTAAGAGCAATGGGTTACCTGTATAAATACATTTATTTTTCTGCTTTAATTTTTCTGCATGTAGGATTCAGTGTTGCTCAGACATGAATATTCACAAACATTAAAGTTTGCTGTTAATTATATCATTATTTTCAATTTAATCTTACATCTATTAATTAGGAAATCCACATCATTTTTTCAAATGTTAAATGGTTGTAGAAGTTTTATAATTATAAATTGTTATCACTCGGTCTCAATTTCTTTTAGAAGAAACAATTTTCAAACTTTTAACATAACTTTTTATTGGTAATTAGCCCATATATCAAAACAGCTTGTTTATACTATTATTTCTTGATATTTTCCCCTTTTTAGACATTGTCCTTTGAATTTTTTTATGGCAGCTAGATATTCATCTTTCTACCACCCCTCCAAGCCATATATGCAATTTCTCTTTTAATGTATTTTTTCACAAATATGTTAACTAAATATTTAATGTTTATACAATAATTACTATGTAAATAATATCACAGATGCATAAACTGTTTACATTTTCTTTTTAGTATTTTCCATTTATATTTCTCTGGAATTCAATAGTTGCCTTATTTTTTATCTGATTACTTTTACTATTACTAAGACATTCCTACACTTTCCAACAAAACTGTAGATCTGTAGGTGTCAGCATTTTGTTTTATTTTGAGTGAGGTACTGTAATTCTGATTGAAACCTCTGAGGATATGGATAGGTTTGTCTGGTAAGGTGATTTCCTGAAATAAGACAGATTTGGCTCTTTCACTGGGGAAGATTTCAAATCTCAGAATATGGAGTTATTGAGTCAGGATGGAAAAGGAGTAATTGTTTGACTACATGGTACAGAGAAGTGATGAGGAAATCAGGGAATTTTTTTCTTTTTCTATTGTAATAGCTGCTTTTATATAGAATGTTTCATAATTTTCTTCAGTAACTACCAATATTTCTGCATTGTATTGCCATCACTTTTGCCCAAATATCTATTACTTAATTGCACATGATTTTAATCCTCCAGCCTTTTACCTTTTTTTGTTTGTACTGCACCTAAATGATAGTCTCTAGAACTTATATAGTCTATACATAAATCATGTTCTCTAATAAGTATTTTGATTTTGCTGTTAGAGATTTTTTGAAAAATTTTTTCATTCCATTTATTTCCTCTTACATCAGATATTATTTTCTTTTCATTCTTTTCTCTCATTATAGCACTTTCTTATGTAATGTAGTTCATATATTATTGATATATATATAACATTTAATCAAACTAGAATGTGTATATATATATATATATATAAAATGTTTAATTTTTAAGAAATTGCCAAACTGTTTTCAAGTGGCTATGTCAGCCCAACTTGCAGTGACAAAGTTCCAGTTGCTATGCAACCTCATTAATACTTCATTCTGTCACACTTTTAATTTAAGACATTCTAATGTGTGTGTAGTGATAACTCATGGGTGTGTTCATTTAGAATTTTCAAATAATTCATGATGTTTATTTGTCAAGTGTTTATTTGTCATCTCTATATAGTCTTTGATAAAGTACATATTCAAGTAATTGTGCCATTTTAAAAGTGAGTTGTTTATGGGATTACCTGGTGGCACAGTGCTTAAAAATCTGCCTGCTAATGCAGGGGACACAGGTTTGATCCCTGGCCCAGGAAGATCCCACATGCCACGGAGCAACTAAGCCCATGCGCCACAACTACTGAGCCCGTGTGCCACAACTACTGAAACTTGTGCACCTAGAGCCCATGCTACACAACAAGAGAAGCCATGATGATGAGAAGGCTTCACACCACAAAGAAGAGTAGCCCCTGCTCACCACAATTAGAGAAAGCCTGCACACAGCAACAAAGACCCAGCACAGCCAAAAATAAAAATAAATAAATAAATTTATAAAAATAAATGAATAAAAGTGATTTGTTTGCTTTCTTATTACTAAGTTTTTAGAGTTATTAATACATTCTGGATGAAAGTCCTTTTTCAGATATATGACTTTTTAATATTTTATTCCACTCTGTGGCTTGTCTCTTTGTTTTCCTCACATCATCTTTTGAAGAAGAGTTTTACATTTTGATGAAGTCCAGCTTTTTAAAAAATGTTGTAGACAGGCTTTTGGTGTCATATTTTAAAATATTTGCTTAACTCAGGATCAAAAATTTTATTCTTTCTTCCAGAATTCTAATAGTTTTAGGTTTTATGTTTAGGTATATGATTTATCTTTATTTAAGTTTTGTATGCAGTGAAAGGTACAGATCTAAATTCATATTTCTGCATATGAATATCTAATTGGTCTAGCACCACTTGTTACAAAAACAATCCTCTCCATAAATTGCCTTGGTAACTTAGTTAAAAATCAATTGACTGTATCTGTGTGGGTCTTTTACCAGACTTTCTATCCTATTCTATTGAAATATTTATCTAGATTTATGCTTATATTATAATCTTATTCTCTGCAACTTTAAAATGGAATTTTAAAATAAAGTTCCCTTTCCTTTTATGTGGTATATTTTAAATATGCTCTTCATTTAATCAAACTAGAATGTATGTATTGTCCTTCATTAGATATTACTTCCATACAAATGCATCAACCTACTACAATTTTGACTCATTTCTATGTAAAATCTATTATAAAATTTTACATTATTTGCTAAATTTGATTATAGTTAATTACCCTACATAATTCTAAATATACTTGTTTTATATATTTAATATTTCTTGAATAACAATAAGTTTTTCTTATAATATCCATTGACCTTGGCTATATTTATCAGTTTGACAGGTTTTGTTTCAGTTTTTATCACTGATCATTATTACATCCTTATTCATGTTTCACTAAGCTTTTTTCTTATTATTTTTATATTTTCTTGAGTTAAGTGTATAGATAATGTATTATACATGTTTTTCTTATTACAAAATAATTTTAAAACTATGAATTTTACTCTAAGCAGCATTTGAGCATTATCACCAACATTCTGAAATTAGGCCCAAATAATGACATGGTTTATTCTCTAATTATGAAGAAGCTGGGCCAATGTTTATTTTGTTTCTATTTTGTCTTTTTTTTTTTTTAACATCTTTATTGGAGTATAATTGCTCTGCAGTTGTGTGTTAGTTTCTGCTTTATAACAAAGTGAATCAGCTATACTATTTTGCCTTAATCTCCATGTCACATATAAGATGTGGCTTTGCCAGGCTTTTTGGTGATGCTTGTCTAGTTCCCACCAGTGAGAAACTCAACATATTAGGAAAATGCTGAATTATGGGAAACACTCTCATCATTAAGAGTTTGACCTAATTTGGCTTAGTTTATCTTTGGATCTCTCAGCCTAGTTGTCTCTTGATAATGGATACTTTCAATAATTTTTCTTTTCTGTTTCATTATCCATTTAGGTCCCAGCCTTTTCCCCTAGAAGTTGAGGAAGTGAAGATCATGTTGAAATAAGATATACTCACCTTCTTTTCGTTTCTTTAGAACTCAGTGGTGTTTTGTCTGAAGGGGTTTTTGAGAAAATTCCACAATGCCTTTTCACACACTTTGCAAAGTTTAATTCTTTGTATGTGGCATATGGGTGTCACTCTCCTCTACATTACACACAGACTTTTCCCTTGTTTTTATATTATTTGATCTTTTCAGTAGTATCTTTTGAAGAGCTAAATATGAAAACGTTTTTGCAATTGTCAACTCTTCCTAATTTTCAACTGCTGTAACTATCCTTGGTTTATAATAAACATAAATAAACATCAGGTAAGTCTAGCTTTCCTTACCATTAAATTCTTAGATATACTTCCTTAATATACTTAGCCACTTATTTTTTGTGTGTGAAATAATTTTTTATAAGATTATAAGAAAAATTCTTTAAGAATTTTAGATTAATTAGAGAATAGACAACATTGCAACATTTAGGCATTTTCTCAAGAAATCTGCTATATCATCCCATTTGTTCACATTTTTTTTTTCTCTCAGATTTTCTAACTTATGTAATATAGGTCATTCATTCTTCATGTTAACATTATTCCTAGACACTTAATGTATATTGCTTGTATCATAAATGGTATTTCCATTTATATTATATATTTTAACCAATTATTCATGATTTTTTAATGTGTAACTCTTTAGGAAATCTAAGACTTCAGACAAAAATAAAACTAAATGTTTTCAAAAATCAAAGAAGACTTGCATTGTTCCCCTATTGTTTCCTTAGCATGATATTATTGGCATTGAAAATTTTTCCTGTTATTCAAACTATACTTTTATTCTCAAAACTTCTTACAACTGTCATTGTTCAAATATGCTTTATATCAATATAACATAAATGTCATTGTAAAATGTATGATATACACAGTGAAATATTAATTCCTCATACTTTAAAGTTCATAAAATGAAAACAAACCTCCCATCTTTTATGTATACTTTAGAGTCAGCATACAAATGTCTCTTTAAGAAGACTTCTTATCTTAAGAAGATCGTAAGTTGCATTGAGCATGCATGAAAATATATATTTTGGCATAAGGTAAAATACCGAGCTTTCTACATAGTGTCAAACAGTGATCAAATAGGACACAGCTGAATACAAAGACATAGAAAGATGAATTCTAATTACTACTATATAAATATTAATTCTAATAAGAAGAATAGGATTTTCATAAAATATTGATGAAAATAATGAAAAAAAGGCAATTGGTTGCCACAAAAAGAAATCTTCACACAGAAAACATCTAAGTTTTTACAGTTTGCAAATAAATTGGTAAATAAATTGCTGTATATGTAAATTAGTTATTAAACTAAATGGCCTGACTTGAAAGCACTGAAGTTCTCCTTGAAGAAATATGACAGAAATAGTGACATGAAAAATAATTTATAAAGTAGAATAAGAAACAATGAAGTAATGAGAAATATTTTTACTTAAATTAGGGAAAGAGAATGAAGCATTCCAGGTAAAGGGAGATGAAAATTAAAATGAGACTTGAAGACTAGTTACGTGACAGAAATAGAGATGGAAAACTATTCATAGTAATTGGAATAAGGTAAAGATATAATTGTGAAAGTTTATAAAGTAAACATATATGGTTTCAGAAGAGAAAAAGAGGATGGCAAAAAACAAAAACAAAACAACAACAAAGCTTTTAAGGTAGAGATATGTTTTTGAGAACCTTATATGTGAAGTGATGGTTGTTTGATTTTATTTTGAAAGCCAGTGGTTCTTAACATTTCTTTAGTCATAGATATTGTTTGAGGATCTGATCAAAGTTATTGATTCTTTGACTGTATGTTACAGATGACTTATGCTGACTTGTAGTTGTTAATTCTTACATTTTTAGGAATTTCCTGAACCAACTGGTGTTAGCTACTTGAAATAGGTAGCAGTGAGAGTGAGTATTAATGCTGTGGAAATAGGCAAAAATAAAATTTGGGGTTTTTTTTGCTATTTTCTCCCTCTCTCCAGCTCCCTTTTCCCCCTACTCCTCTTCCTCCATACTCTTTCTCTCTCTGTCTTTCTCTCTCTGTACTTCTTCCCCTCTCAATCTTTTAAATTTTATTTATTCTTATTTTTGGAAAGTCAGTTGTTAGTCATTTATCTGCACACTGCTGAATTTTTTCATTACCAAATTTATTTATTCTTATACACTTGAAATTTTGAAGCAAAGTTATAAGTTTTTCATAAAACCTCTGAACTACTACATGGATTTATTCCATTTTATTTATTTATTTGAGTGTAAGATTAGGAATCATTTTATGGTTATTTAGGAGACATTGGAATATTAACTTTAAAAGCAGGGCTAGGGCTTCCCTTAGTGGTGCAGTGGTTAAGAATCTGCCTGCCAATGCAGGCGACGTGGGTTCGATCCCTGGTCCGGGAAGATGCCACATGCCGCAGAGCAACTAAGCCTGTGCGCCACAACTACTGAGCCTGAGTACTACAACTACTGAAGCCCACGCACCCAGAGCCTATGCTTAGCAACAAGAGAAGCCACCGTAATGAGAAGCCTGCACACCGCAACCAAGAGTAGCCCCCACTCGCCACAACTAGAGAAAGCCTGCACGCAGCAACGAAAACCCAGTGCAGTCAAAAATAAAATAAAAGTAAAGCAGGGTTATATTACTAAAATTTAGTATATTTAAAATAATCCAGCAATGCAAGCCTAAATTTCGTGGAGGATGGAGAGAATTCCCATTTTGCAGTTGAGAAAAGTAAGGTTTACCTGAGTTCACTTAATTATGAATAACAGGAGGCAGAATTTAAACACAGGGGTTCAGCACTGAAGTTCAGGATTTTACAAGTCAGCTGGCAGACTTAAGTTTCTGAACCAGCCTTTGTTCCCAAAAGCTTTGAAGATGATGACCTGTTCTCCTCCCCGTCTCATGTGACTTCCACTTGCTCTTTTGTCAAATGGCATCAATTCAATAAATTAAAGAAAACAGATGGAGAGGCACATCAAGTCGGCATTACACAATCCACTAAAGTAATTAAGCAATTACTTTCAGGAACACATTCCTCCCTCAAATATTATAATGTGTTGCATTATCAACACTTTTCTTACAGAGGATTAAGAGCATTAAGAAAATTAAGCATCATTAAGAGGCTTGCCATAAAATTACATAGTAAATTATTAAAACTAAACCCATTTTTGATTCATCAATGTGTTTTTATTCTTTTATTTGGTAAGGATCAATTTAGTGAAGGGAAAAATAGAGAGAGGGAAGATGGAAAACCAAAGAGACTGGCATAGGCTTATCATGCCAGAGGAGATTAGTGGCAAGCTTCCAACTATGTGCTATAAAAACCTTAGAGGCCTTTTCTCAATAAATTATCTAGCAACATAGATTGGAAAGGGAAAGAGAAAGTAGAGAGAGACTCATCTATGAAACCTGTGCTGATGTATAAATTCCTTTTTAGTATTCTCCAAAGTGAGCCAGCAGCTACCTAGCATCTGAAGGCAATCTTATCTCACACACACACACACACACACACACACACACACACACACACTGTCATGTCTTTGCATTGAATGAGAAAAGACTGAGGAAAAATGAAGGTGAGTCATTCACAGATATGGCAGTGCAGCTGGGCACGGAGAGCTGTCACTTGTTTCTGTCAGGCCTGAGGGACTTTAATCCCTAGGTATCAGATCCTGCCCAGATGTAAAGCTGACCCTCACTTCTGCTTTCCTTAACACCAGTGGAACTGATTTCAAAGCACTGCAGAAGACGATTAATCAACTTACATGTGTTTGTAAAATGAAACTGATAAATTTGCAGGTTAGCATGACTATGACCACTTCTAACACATTAGCAATTTCTATTAGCCTAAATTTTATCACATGGCTTTTACCATTTGCTCCAAAATGGGAAACATAGGGTAACTGATTAGAAAACAAACAAACAAACAAAAAACTGTCAGATGGTCCTGGAACCTCACATGATATTAAGAAAGTGTGCTGTCTTGTCATAAGAAAACATTTTTGTGAAGAATAGATTCTCTATGTCATCAGGTAATATTATTGTGAATATCAGTAATATAAGATGGAGTTTAGGAGAACTGGCACAGCTATTAAACATCAGATTTTTAGACAGAAGCCACATATGTTAATGAAGATCTGGATGAACTCACTCACTCATATTCTCTGCTTATTTTTACCAGGTAGAATACTAAGAACATATTATTTTTTGGAAATTTTTGGAGAGTAGAAGGTAAAGAAAGAAAGAACATCAATGTTCAGAGACTGAGTGTGTTGTATAAGTTGTGATGGAAAATATGGAGAGACTGATTAGTTTTTAAGCATTATTTCTTAAACCATGTGTTTTAATAAAGGTATCACTTGGCAGAGTAATTCTATGCAGCAGGCTTTATACAAGTGGAATTTTCTAAAGGGTTACAGTCAAAACTTAAAGGCAGTGCCTCAACCAATGACCATACATGTGCCATGGATTGGTAGCACCAATATTGTAGAGATGTACAGAAAAATGCATTTTTTGTCTCACATTCTTCAAGGAATTCAGTAAGATTGGAGTGGGATCCAGAAAAGAAGTAAATGTAATCATTCCCTAACTGAGAACTATGCAATTTGGGAAACCACTGTCCCTGGCCTTTCTATACTAGAGCAATGGCCCTGCTTGAAGAGGGAGAAAAGTGCAAAGATGGCAGGGTGTTCAGAGGAAACATAAAAGGTGCCATTTCCATTATCTGAAAGAACAAAAAGGGACCATGTGCTATAAGTTTTGTAGCTTTGAAATTTAGACCTGAAAAATACAAAGACCATTAGTATCACTCTATTTGATTGAATCATTTTGAATAACCATCTGAAACTTCTCCCAATCTCCTTATATTACTGACATTCACAGTTATATTGTTGGTAATATATAGGTTCTCTTTCTCACAAAAATGCTTTCTTGTGATAAAACTAGCATATATATTCTTCCTTGGCGTGAATCTGAAGGGGTTTGGGGTATGGTGGGCAAGAGGGTTGAGGTCTGAATTCTTCCACTGAATTCAACTTGGGACGCTGAATTTTACATAGAGTTATCAGACACAGTCTCCACTTTGTGAAAATCTGAAATCAAGTTGCCTTTTTATAAGATTTAAGTGTCACATTTACTTAATTAAACATTGTTAAGGTAGTGACAGTCTGAATCAAGCTGATGAGAGCAGAATTGTTGCAATAAATTGGATCAGTGAAGATCTGAGTCAAAGGCCACCTAACACTTCCTGTTGTTTTTAGCACATTTTAAGCCTGATCACCAAGAATATTGTTTCAAGTCCTTCGTTCATTTAGACATGCTACAATATATGCATATCTAGGACTTGAAGGAAAAAAATCAGTCAATATGTAAACTTCAGCATTCCAAAACCTAAAACGAAATTATTGAAAATTAATTGCAAAAAACTCTTGAATTGATGTGAAATGCCACTATTTTTGTCTAAATTATTAATAAAGAATTTCCACAAATCTATTTTGTGAAAAAATTATTATACTTATTGTTTATTCATTTAAGAACACCCTGACCTATCCAGTAAATTAGATAAGGCTTTTAGATTGCTTACTGAAATAGAACAGAGATCTTCAGGGTCCTTCAGGTTAGATTAAAAGGGTCCAAGACAGGTAACTCAACCAGGAAACAAAACAGCTGCTATAAATTTTGAAAGGAAAAACAAGAATTGAATTGAATCCAAATAAAGCAATTGTTTTAGGATGCTGAAAATGTTAATTGGAAGATGCTAAGTAAAAATGATCACTCTCTGAAATCTAAAAATTTAAGTTTGATTCCACTTTCTTTGTAATTGATTAAGCCCCACAATCTCACTCGAGAAGAGGAAAATATATTTGCTGTTTTTCTCATACAGAGTCCTGGGATAACATAGGTGAACAGTACCTCTTGGATGTTATATATAATTGTGAGGTGCAGCTTGAAATTCTGAAGTCCAACGTGGGGGGCAAAGTGAGAAATTAAATCCAGACCATCAGGCAAGAGAGGATAAGCTTGCTGCAGTAAAACACCACCCCATTATCTAAAGAGCTTGAAACAAAAAATGAATTTATTCTTCACTCACATCGTATGCCCAAACCCAACTCAACATCATCATTCAAAAATCAGGCAGATACAGAGAACATTATTGAAGACATGGCCAGTCTCCATGCCAGAGGAAAAGAACTTTGAAGGAGTTTGCACTAGTAGTAGCGTACTGTAGTCCAGAAGTATAACATGCCATGTCTGCTCACAGCTCAGTGTCCAAAATGAGGTACGTGGTCCAGCTGACTGACTACAAAGACAAAAGAGAAGGGAATCTCACCATATATCTGGGAGGTGGAGAGGGAAACTATTTGGCAATTAGTAGTGACAGCTGCCATATCAAGATGTTTAGGTATTTATCTGAGTTTGGGATATAAGGCAAAGGATTCAGAAGTAAAAATGTTTTGATTAATTGAAATAATAGCATAACTCCTCAGGACTCTTAGTGATGAAGAGGTAAAAAAACTACTTAAAATTATTATGAAGATATAGCCACTGAACTAATGACAGGGGCTCTCTGTTTTCTTATCCTAGGATAAGTAGCCTTTCTGATATGGACAAACAAAATCTGGGAGGTGGGGCTTTCTGTGAAGCAGATGTCTTTTCAGATTTTATATATATATATATATATATATATATATATATATATATATATATATATATATATATATATATATAAGGAATTTGAAGGACACTGGAGAGCCCTCACAGTTCTGACAAGATTCTTCTTTCAAGTTTACCCTGTTTATTTTCTGGTTAGTTTCTGAAATACTCTGAAAACATTTTGGAAGTGTCCCCCATGTATAATCTGGATTCCTGGCCTCTCTCTCTTTATATATACATGTTTTATATCTTTTCTAACATAATGGGAAGGAGACTACTTCTAACTTAGTATCAGGAAAATAATAAATGTGGGAGGCTCTATCTGGGCAACAGCAAGGGAATACTAGTATGGTAAAGGGATGTTTGCATGCTAATGTACATCAGGAAAACACCTGAATAAATAATGCTCTCAAAATGCTGGGTGCATGGTGGGAAGAAAGTGAACTGATAAATACAGAATCTGTGGAAGGTATTCTTTGCCTTCCCATAATTAATCATAATAACCCCTAACATTTTTTAAGTTGCTTATCAACGGCAGGATCCGTGGAAAGTGAGGTACATGTATTTTCTAATGTAAATTCCTCAATATCTTATGAGGTCAGGAGGAGAACAGGGCAAGGCAATATTAAACAATTTTCCACAGAGCACATAGCTAGTGGAAAACCCAGAACATTAACCCAGATGGGCTGAGTTCAGAGTCATCTTAAGTGAACACCTCAGTGTGGGTGGGAGGTAAAAATAAATAGCATCAAACTTAAATTCATGATTTGATGAGAAGAATCACATAAAGGTAGACATATGGAGTGTGTAAAAAACAAGTGAGAGAATTCAACTTTAGCAGCTTGGGAGGAGTTAGGAGACGGTAAATAACGAAAACTAATGTTGTGGTGATAGTGCTGTTTTCCTCTCTCTTATCTCCAGAAGAGTTTAACAATGTTTCAGGATGTGGGACCAGGCAACTTCCTGTATTGTTTAATGTCTGTGGACTAGGGAGTCACCAACACCGAAACAACATCCCGTTAAACTTGGTATGCTACATTAAAGTGCAAAATCAAGTTTTCCTTCTAATTAAATTTTAATGCTTAAAGCTATTTTATTGAGAGCTTGATATAACTGTTTGCTCATCATCGTCCTTAAGCAGAGACTATTTAAAAAAATAAAACAACAAAAGTAGAATAGAAGCTAACCTAGAGATAATCTAAAGCACTGTAATAAAACTACAAGTCACCTATGACAATAAGGAAACAGGAACAGACTATCCCTGGATACAAAAATCAAGCAGCTCAGGGTTGCTTGGCTGAGGAGAGTAGAGGCAGAAATTGACTCAGCAATTGAGTTCAAAGATTGCAGTCAGCCTTGCATACACTTAAATAGACATTCAAGAGGTGGGTAGATTTCAAAATTTTATTGTATTAATTTATATTAATATAGATGAAAGAGAAAATATAAGGAAAGTTTTCTATTAGGAAAATAATTGCAGTAAAATAATGATTAAAATATAAATGCATATGCAAAATAAATCAATCTTGAAAAAATATACCTAAGGTATGGAATTTGGATTAAAAATATTTAGAGGGGGCTTCCCTGGTGGCGCAGTGGTTGAGAGTCCACCTGCCGATGCAGGGGACACCGGTTCATGCCACGGTCCGGGAAGATCCCACATGCCGTGGAGCGGCTAGGCCCGTGAGCCATGGCTGCTGAGCCTGCACATCCAGAGCCTGTGCTCTGCAACGGGAGAGGCCACAACAGTGAGAGGCCCATGTGCCGCAAAAAAAATAAAATAAAATAAAATAAAATAAAATAAAAAATATTTAGAGGATATATGCTGAGTGGGGCAGGAAATTGCTACAAACAAATAAATAAATAAAGGTTGATCTCAGAAGCATTAGAGTAAACATTGAAACATATATATGGAAACTAAGAAAAAAAAAAAAGGTCATGAAGAACCTAGGGGTAAGATGGGAATAAAGACACAAACCTACTAGAGAATGGACTTGAGGATATGGGGAGGGGGAAGGGTAAGCTGTGACAAAGTGAGAGAGTGGCATGGACATATATACACTACCAAACGTAAAATAGATAGCTAGTGGGAAGCAGCCGCATGGCACAGGGAGATCAGCCTGTTGCTTTGTGACCACCTAGAGGGGTGGGATAGGGAGGGTGGGAGGGAGATGCAAGAGGGAGGAGCTATGGGAACATATGTATATGTATAACTGATTCACTTTGTTATAAAGCAGAAACTAACACACCATTGTAAAACAATTATACTCCAATAAAGATGTTAAAAAAAAAAAAGGTAAGCTGGGAATTTTGGTGTAAAGTTTAGACAAGAAAGGAGAAGCCTCTCCAATTGGAATAGTTACTCAAAGGTTAGAAGTGTAAGTAAGCAGAGCCTGTAAAGGGAGCACGTATTTTGGGCTTTGGCCCCATGACATTCCAAAAGTGAAATCAATGGCTTGCAGTAAGATCATGGGTTATTTATTCATATTTTCAGGAGATGATACTCAATTTTCAGAATCAAGATTTCCAAGCAGCCAAATACCACTTATATTAGACTGGTTTAAAGATCAGGACCCACGTCATTGTGCAACAGTTATTCTTAAGTAAGTAAGCATATTAAAATATTTAATTTAGTGTATTGAAGGAAACTTCAAAAAGGTTCTTCACTTGATAAAACAGAATAAAATATACCCCTACCTAGACAATATATAGATAATGTTAATATCATTTAAATATCTCCATTATTTTGTCCCAACAAATATTCTCCAGCTTCCTCTCCCATTGTTACCATAATAATACAGTCGCCAATCCAATATTAGTTGCCTCAGAGGGGATTGGGGGAAATGACTGGAAATGGATGTTAGGGAAATTTCTAGAGTGATGGAAATATTATATATTCATAGAGTTCTGGGTTGCTTGAATATACATATACATGCTAAAACTCATCAAAATATAAACTTGGAATCTGTATTTTTACATATAAATTATGCATACGATGTTACGTTTAGTTCAATATAATGAAACAGAATGAAGGAAGAGGAGATAGGAGAAAAGGAATCGATAAAATGTGCATATAGATAATTATTTTCAACTCATTAGCTGCAGAAGCAAGCAATGATATAGCTCACTAACTGTTGGAAGAGTGTTATCAGGGTCCATTCTTACTGAATTTTTATAAGATGGAATACATATATACACATTTATAAACATATAAAAGCACATATATGATATCCTTGTTAGCTCTGAGATGATCCACTGTCGATGGAAAAATGATGATGCTGTAGCAATGTCGTAAGTAGAAAAGAAAATGATAGGATCTAAAACACCTTTGGTGGAATTGACTTTAACAAGAACTGCAAAGTTCACCTAAATGAACTGAAATGTGGAGTGGGTGCAGAAAGTGGTAGGTATGTATATCTGCTAGCTAGAGTCTATGGAATTTCTCTTCTGATTGCCTCAAATTTTTCACAAAATTAGAAAGAGGGGCCTTTATCTGGAATGTGGAAGAAGGAGGAAGTGTTTTGTACTTGAAAGAAGAGGAAAAAGAAAGAAGCAGTCAGACAGGAGAGTAGGGAAATAAAGATCAATATCTGGCAACATCAAGACTCCAGTTGAGGTTTGTAATTATGGATCCAAAACAAGTATGTAGAGGCAGAAGAACTGGACTTTCCAGCAAATGTATTTTAAATCCAAGAAAATGGCTACTGCACGATTTTGCTTGGTCCTTAAAAGCAGAGTACTCAGCCAGCATATGAGAAGAGAGGTCCAGAAAACACATTTGGAGTTTACGATTAAAAATTTTAACCCCTGGCCCTTTCTTCTCACCTCAACACTAATCTTGTCATAAATCTATTGCTACTTCTGATACCTTGGCATCTTCTCCTTTCTTCAAATATCTTTTCCACCTCCCTACATCAGCCACTATTTTGATAGTCA
Source organism: Lagenorhynchus albirostris (assembly GCF_949774975.1). Classification (NCBI taxonomy): domain Eukaryota; kingdom Metazoa; phylum Chordata; class Mammalia; order Artiodactyla; family Delphinidae; genus Lagenorhynchus; species Lagenorhynchus albirostris. Next base: position 17,478,181 of record NC_083107.1, read on the forward strand.
TACCCTAAAATTTGGCCACTGCCAGTAACTGCAATCATATAAGAATCTAGGCTGTAATTGTTTTGCATTCTGACCTTTATCTCTTAAAAATCACATCCTTTGACAGAACTACAGCTCTGTCAAGGAAATTATATTGATCCTACCATCTTTGCCATATCCCTCATTCCCACTCACACCTTTATTTTTCTTCCCATGGCCTATCACTACATTCAATCCTCCACCTACATGCTTATTTCCTTACCTTTCTCTCAACTTGTGGGAAAAATCAACTTTAGTTCATATTGACTCTGCCTGCTCTCATTCTCACCCATGCATCTAGATGTGGCTATTGAAAACCACACAGCTATGCCATAGTCTCAAGTAAGTGAAAGAAAAATAAAGTTAAGGGAGTTGCTCATCATTTCTAACACTTTCCCTAGTCTGTTTACTCTTCCATTCCATGCCCATTTCCCAACCATTTTGTTACCATACATTGATATGCCTCAAATACATTACAAGTTTGCAAAATATATGTTCCAGTACTCACAGAGCAGTTAGGAGATGTCTGGAGTGACTTATAGACCCTAGTTACCCTGGAATTACTCCCAGTCACCTCCAGCTGTGAGCAGTCTTACATGTCTTCCAGCGTTTTGCACAAATATAATTTTCCAAGTGTACCATGATGTGAAAATATTTTGAGGTACTGTAAAAAGTGACTATTTCACAACTTTCTTCTTAAATGTTAAAAGCTTCTCTCGCTTCCTCACTCTATGCTGATTACCTGATTTCTTACATCCCTGGAAAATAAACACTATAGCAGATTTTGTTAACATCATCCCCACCAGATTGACCAATCTGAAATCTTACCTCTGTATTGTACCATCCTTTCTTTCGATATGGATGAAGGTCCTATCCAATTCAACCATATTATTTTTCACTAAATTCCATTATCATTCTTCTAGTCAGGGATTTTATTCCTGTAATTTTTCCCTTTTCCCTACATCTTGCATGGTTCTGTATGTAATGGTTCATTTTATCAGTTTACAACCTATCAGTTCATAACCTATCAGTTCACCTCTCGTCTCAAGAACACTTTATCCTGAACTCATCTCCTGTTCCCTTTATCAAACTCTTCAAAAGAGCTATCTTTAGCTTTTTTATCTAAATCTCATCTTCCCCTTCTCTTCTAAATACATTCCAATTAGAATTATTTTATACAAACTACTCTACAGAAACATTGCTTGTCAAGATTATTAATGACCTTCATGTTGCTTATCATCAATACTCAACTTTACATTTATTCCCTTTCATGGTAGGGAGAATAAGGAACCATCTAAGGACCTGCACATCCTAATCCCCAGAACCTTTGAAGGTTTCATGTTACACAGAAAAGGGGAATTAAGGTTGTTAATCAGATGATTTAAAAATAGTTTACACTAGATTATCTAAGTGGGCCCAGTGTAATCACAAGGGTCCTTAAAAGTGGAAACAAGAGGTAGAAGAAAAGTCAGTGTCAGAATAATGCAAAGTGAGGAAGATTTAACTGACCGTTGCTGAAGATGGAAAAGAACCATGAGCAAGGAAGGCAGACAACCTCTAGAAGCTAGAAAATGTAAGGAAACATTCTCCCTTAAGCCTCATCATATACTTCAGATGTTCCTTTGCATGTGCCTTAACAGCAACTGAATGGCTACATGTGGGTCCTAGACTTCATTTTCTTTGTCTATGGTCATTATTTATTTTACACATTCTATTGACTTTGGAACCGTCTAAAGGCTGATGACTCCCTAAATTATTTATTTATATTTTTAAGTAAATCACAGTTTTATTTATTGAAAGGTTTTTTTTTTTTTGGAAAAATTTATTTATTTTTGGCTGCATTGGGTCTTTGTTGCTGCACATGGGCTTTCTCTAGTTGCGGCAAGCAGGGGCTACACTTTGCTGTGGTGCATGGGCTGCTCATTGTGGTGGCTTTACTTGTTGTGGAGCATGGGTTCTAGGCATGTGGGCTCAGTAGTTGTGTCTCATGGGCTCTAGAGCACAGGCTCAGTAGTTGTGGCACACGGGCTTAGTTGCTCCGTGACATGTGGTATCTCCCTGGACCAGGGCTCGAACCTGTGTCCTCTGCACTGGCAGGCAGATTCTTAACCACTGCACCACCAGGGAAGCCGCCCCAAATTATCTTTTTAAACAGTGTCTCTCTTCTGAATTCCAGACTCATATGTATCTACCTGCCTCCTTGATATCTCCACTTGAATGCTTATTGTGATCTCATATTCAGTAATTCCAAGACACACTTTCTTTTCTCCTACCCCCAACACTCCCCCCCACCAAAAAAAAAAACCAGTACTGGCTCATATGCAGACTTCTCCACCTAAGTAAACGACATATCCATCTTTCCATTTGCACAAAAAATTGTTGTAGTTTATCCTTGATACCTTTCAAATCCTAAATGCAGTTCATTTGTAAATTATGTTGGCTGTGTCTCCAAGTTTACAAGTAATCTACCTCTCCATTTCTGATTTCACTCCTGACCTGCTATTATTTGTGCGAACAAATATCCCTCTACTTTAAGGTCTTCTCACTTGTTTCTCCATTGGTTTGTAATAAATCCAGTCCCCCATGTATCTACATGGTTTTATCCTCTTACTTCCTTCAGATCTCCCAAATGCATCATATTAAAAGCTTTCTTTAGTCCCCTTCATTAATCGCATTCCTTTCCCCAGGGTCATTCTACACTTATTAGCCTACTTTATTATACTCATGAAACCTGTCACATTCTTATATATTTTTTATTTGCTTATTATATTCCCACATCAGAATATAAGTTCCATGAGGGTAGGTTTTTGTTTACCTCTGTATCCCTTCTACCAAGAACATGATGCAGCAATGCATAGATAATAAATATTTATTAAATATTTATTTATTGACTGTGAACAAGACTTTAGGGAATGCTATATCTCATCAAGTATACAGATGCAAAGTTTTCATCCCAGCCCTTATATTAACAGAAATAATGTGGTTCAATTTGGTATTGAGAGTGTTCTGCTTCCAATATCCTTTATTTCTCAGGAATATTAATATTTAATAATTAATATTCTTGGGTATACAAATTCTGCATTTTCAATTACATCAGTTGCAAATGACAAAACTAAGAGAGGCAAGAAAAGATACTGTTTAAATTTGTGTTTTTCATTCTAGGAATAAGTTTATTACCTCTTAGAGACTGTAAGATACTTTCTAATCTTTGGAAATGAATAGGAATTATCAAGTTTAGATACGATGCAGAAGAAAAACTAGAGAGACCTGGAAATGATTTTACTTATTACACATGACAGATATGGTTTATTCAGAGACACATAGTCATTGTTCTGAGCTATGAAATTTCCATCATCGTTAGCTTTCCTTCTTTCCCAGCCAGCATTATTTCCCAGTCCTATAGCCATAGCTCAGAAGAAACATATCACCTACAACACACACACAAACACACACACACACACACACAGTCCAATAATCCTAAACTGTTAACATTCTGAGAAGGAATGAGAATGCGACAGCATGGGATAGGGAACCAGGATGGTGTCATAATTGTGTGATGAGTTTTGTGTCCTTTTGAAGTAGCATCCCTACAGCTAAATTTGCTTACCTTTAAAATACAGACACTCCAACTCTAATTCTTGGCAGCATCAGTTAGTAAGAAAATTATTTGCTTTGCTGCTTTGCTGGGGAATCTTTCACTTTATTTTTCTTTTTTAACAGGGACATTGTACACAATCTCCTTTCTGGGCAAAACATTCAAGGTGGTGAAGACAGTTGTTAATATCTCCCTACTTCACAAATCTGTATATTTACATGAACTCAGACATTATTCTTATGAAAATTATGTTCTCCTATGCTGCCTCATATGTTTCATGTTCTAATGTAAGTCACTTAACAATATCTCCTCCTAATATATATATATATATATATATATATATGGTTTTCAGTAATTATAAATTACAGAGTATTTAAACTTCTTATGTCTCTTAAGAGTAATTATACTTTTATAGGAGTCAGAAGTTTAAATATAAAAGGATATAAATCTAGGGACACTCTATCATTATGGTATTTATAATACACCTGGGAGTATACAATATTGTCAATCACTTTGCTCCTGCTAGTGCTAACTTATTCATATACTCTCTATGTTTTATCCTTGTTCTTAACTTAGACATAAACAATTTCACCTTCAATTTGACATATCTAGAAGTTCCTTTTAAAGTTTACTTTAAGAAGTAAATAATAGCATATTGAATGATATAAGATGACATAAAATATCTCTATACTATTTTTCTTTTGAAACATTTAAGCTAAAGGAGAATCTAAAGACAAAATAATTTGAGAACAAAAGGACAAATTTACTCACTGGCAACTTGCACTTTGTGTTTCTTGGAACCATTATTCTATGAGCCCAGAGAAACTTTTCAGAATCCTAACTATCTTGCTGGAGAGAATACATAGAGTTCCTGAGATTTCATAGAAGGAGAAAGGCCCAGATGAACTCAATCTTCCATATCTTTCAGCCAAAGCAAAAGGCATGTGAATAAAATAATCTCTGACTCTCCAGATCAAAACTAAATACCACTAGAGGATTTCAATCAACAGTCAGCAAAAATAGCAGAGAAATCTGCCAGGCAAGCCCTGCTTGAATTTTGATGGCCCAAATCATGAAATATTACAAAACATTTGTTTCAGTAATTCACCAAAACTGTGGGTAGATTCTTATGCGACAAATAGTAATTGTCTAACTGATTTATTTTTACCAGTTTATTATAAATTTTAATTTGTTCTACCAGTTCCATAAGCCATTTTGTGTTCTTTCTTGTTCCTTTGTGATTAATTTATTAAAAAATAATTCTACTCTCTCTCTAATATAAACTATAACTTTTATCATATTTGAGTATGGTTTTGGGTTCTAAATATATTTTAATTTCAAAAACATGCTACTATTGTGAAGGCAGATACATTTAGATTAACCCATAAATTTACCCATTTTGTTAACTTTTTTTTTCCTTTTGGTTTCTCTAAGCTTCCTTATGGGATTACTTTTTGTTTCTTCTGGTAAAACTATTTTTTCCTATTTTTGATATGATTCCACTAGTATTTTTTTTCCTTTTATTTGTCTGTAAAACTTTATTTTAGAAGAATATTTTTTGCTAGTTTATAATTCTACATGGGCAGTTCCATTTTGTCACACATTAAAATTTTAATTCCATTGTCTTCTAAAATATATAATTACTATTGAAAGTTTAACTGCCATATATAGCTCCTTTGAATGTAATATCATTTTATTTATATTAATACTTTTTTTTTCTTTTCTTTTATTGTTTTATTCCTGACATTTTGGTTTTTGTACCTATCCTTTGCATTTATCCTTCTTGGAATTTGTTGTGCCTTTTGTGGCCTGATATTTCCCTATTTTCAGAAAATTTAGTACTTATCTTTTAAGTAGTTCCCCTATACTATTCTCTCTCTCTTCAGTTATATGCATATTAGAATATTTCACTATATCCCTTTCTTTATAACATTTTCAATAATTTCTATTATTCTGCTTTGTTTTTGTATGAACCATCTTCTATCTTTTGATGTGTCCAATCTGTTCTTAAGTTACTGTATCTTTTTTATTTCTTATTTTTCCATTTGTTTTTTTGTACATGGGCAAAATTGCCAATCTTGCTTTCTAATTTCTTAAACATACTAAGACAAGTTATTTAAAAATCTTTGTCAGCGGGAAGATCTTAAAGATGGCGGAGGAGTAAAATGTGGAGATCAACTTCCTCCCCACAAGTACATGAGAAACAGATCTACATGTGGAACAACCCCTACAGAACACCTACCAAACGCTGGCAGAAGAACTCAGACTTCCCAAAAGTCAAGAAACTCCCAATGTACCTGACCGTCTGGCTGACAGGGTCTGGTGCTCCAGCCGGGTGTCAGGCCTGTGCCACTGAAGTGGGAGAGTCAAGATCAGGACATTGGTCGACCAGAGACCTCCCAGCTCCATGTAATATCAAACAGTGAAAGCTGTCCCAGGGAGCTCCATCTCAATGCTAAGACCCAGCTCCACTCAACGAGCAGCAAGCTACAGTGCTGGACACCCTAAGCCAAACAACTAGAAAGACAGGAACACAACCCCACCCATTAACAGAGAGGGTGCATAAAATCATAATAAGGTCACAGACATCCCAAATCATACCACCGAATGCAGTGTTGCCCACCAGAAAGACAAGATGCAGCTTCATCCACCAGAACACAGGCACCAGTCACTTCCACCAGGAAGTCTACACAACCTACTGAAACAATTTTAGCCACTAGAGGCAGACACCCAAAACAACAGGAACTATGAACTTGCAGCCTGTGAAAAGAAAACTCCAAACACAGTAAGTTAAGCAAAATGGAAGACAGAGAAATACACAGCAGATGAAGGAGCAAGGTAAAAACCCACCAGACCAAACAAATGAAGAGGAAATAGGCAGTCTACCTGAAAAAGGATTCAGAGTAATGAGAGTAAAGATGATCTAAAACATTGGAAATAAAATGGAGAAAATGCAAGAAACATTTAACAAGGACCTAGAAGAACTAAAGAGCAAACAAACAATGATGAACAACAAAATAAATGAAATTAAAAATTCTCTAGAAGGAATGAATAGCAGAATAACTGAGGCAGAGGGACGGATATGTGACCTGGAAGATAAAATAGTGGAAATAACTACCACAGAGCAGATTAAAGAAAAAAGAATGAAAAGAATTAAGGACAATCTCAGAGAACTCTGGGACAACATTAAATGCACTACCATTAAAATTATAGGGGTCCCACAAGAAGAAGAGAAAAAGAAGGGGACTGAGAAAATATTTGAAGAGATTATACTTGAAAACTTCCCTAATATGGGAAAGAAATAATAAGTCATGTCCAGGAAGTGCAGAGAGTCCCATACAGGATAAATCTAATGAGAAACATGACAAGACACATATTAATCAAACTATCAAAAATTAAATAAAAAATATATTAAAAGCAGCAAGGAAAAAACAGCAAATAACATACAAGGGAATCCCCATAAGGTTAACAGCTGATCTTTCAGCGGAAACTGCAAACCAGAAGGGAGTGGTGGGACATATTTAAAGTGATGAAAGGGAAAAACCTACAATGAAGATAACTCTACCCAGCAAGGATCTCATTCAGATTCGATTGAGAAATTAAAACCTTTACAGACAAGCAAAAGCTAAGAGAATTCAACACCACCAAACCAGCTTCACAGAAAATGCTAAAGGAACTTCTCTAGACAGGTACCACAAGAGAAAGAGAAGAGCTACAATAACAAATCCAAAACAATTAAGAAAATGTTAATAGGAACATACATATCAATAACTACCATAAATGTAAATGTATTAAAGGCTCCAACCAAAAGACATAGACTGGTTGAATGGATGCAAAAAAAAGCCCATATATATGCTACCTACAAGAGACACACTTCAGGGCTAGGGACATACAGACTGAAAGTGAGGGGATGGAAAAAGGTATTCCATGCAAATGGAAATCAAAAGAAAGCTGGAATAGCAATTCTCATATCAGAAAATATAGACTTTTAAAATAAAGACTATTACAAGAGACAAAGGAGGACACTACCTAATGATCAAGGGATTGATCCAAGAAGAAGATATAACAATTGTGAATATTTATGCACCCAACATAGGAACACCACAATACAAAAGGCAAAAGTTAGCAGCCGTAAGAGGGGAAATCGACAGTTACACAATCATAGTAGGGGACTTTAACACCCCACTTTCACCAATGGACAGATCATCCAAAATGAAAATAAATAAGAAAACACAAGCTTTAAATGATACATTAAACAAGATGGACTTAATTGATATTTATAGGATGTCCCACCCCAAAACAACAGAATACACTTTCTTCTCAAGTGCACATGGAATATTCTCCAGGATAGATCATATCTTGGGTCACAAATCAAGCCTTGGTAAATTTAAGAAAATTGAAATCATATCCAGTATCTTTTCGAACCACAACACTATGAGCCTACATATCAATTACAGGAAAAATACTGTAAAAAATACAAACACATGGATGACAAACAATACAGTACTACATAACCAAGAGATCACTGAAGAAATCGAAGAGCAAATAAAAAAATACCTAAGAACAATGACAATGAAAACATGATGACCCCAAACTTATGGGATGCAGCAAAAACAGTTCTAAGAGGGCAGTTAATAGCAATACAATCGTACCTCAAGAAACAAGAAACAGCTCAAATAAACAACCTAAACTTACACCTAAAGCAGTTAGAGAATGAAGAACAACAACACCCCAAAGTTAGCAGAGGGAAAGAAATTATACAGATCAGATCAGAAATAAATGAAAAAGAAATGAAGGAAAGAATAGCAAAAATCAATAAAACTAAAAGCTGTTCTTTTGAGAGATAAAAAAAATTGATAAACTATTAGCAAGACACATCAAGAGAAAAAGAGAGAAGACTCAAATCAATAGAATTAGAAATGAAAAAGGAGAAGTAACAACAGACACTGCAGAAATACAAAGGATCATGAGACTACTACAAGCAACTCTATGCCAATAAAATGGACAACCTGGAAAAAACGGACAAATTCTTAGAAAAACACAACCTTCTGAGACTGAACGATGAAGAAATAGAAAATATTAACAGACCAATCACAAGCACTGAAATTGAGACTGTGACTAAAATTCTTCCAACAAACGAAAGACCAGGACCAGATGGCTTCACGGGCGAATTCTATCAAACATCTAGAGAAGAGTTAACACCAATCCTTCTCAAAGTCTTCCCAAATATAGCAGAGGGAGGAACTCTCCCAAACTCATTCTATGAGGCCAACATCACCCTGATACCAAAACCAGAAAAATATGTCAAAAATAAAGAAAACTACAGGCCAATATCATTGATGAACATAGATGCAAAAATTCTCAACAAAATACTAGCAAAGAGAATCCAACAGCACATTAAAAGTACCATACAATGTGATCAAGTGGGGTTTATGCCAGGAATACAAGGAGTCTTAAATATACACAAATCAATCAATGTGATAAACTGTATTAACAAATTGAAGGATAAAAACCATATGATCAACTCAATAGATGCAGAAAAAGCTTTCAAAAAAATTCAACACCCATTTATGATAAAAAACAACCTCCAGAAATTAGGCATAGAGCGAATGTACCTCAACATAATAAAGGCCTTGTATGACAAACCGCCAGCCGACATCATGCTCAGTGGTGAAAAATTAAAATCATTTTTGCTAAGATCAGGAATAAGAAAAGATTATCCACTCTCACCAGTACTATTCAACATAGTTTTGGAAGTTTTAGCCACAGCAGTCAGAGAAGAAATAGAAATAAAAGGAATCCAAATTTGAAAAGAAGAAGTAAGTCTTTCACTGTTTGCAGATGACATGATTCTATACATAGAAAATCCTAAAGATGCCACCAGAAAACTACTACAGCTAATCAATTAATTTGGTAAAGTAGCAGGATACAAAAGTAATGCACAGAAACCTCTTGTATTCCTGTACACTAATGATGAAAAATCTGAAAGAAAAATTAAGGAAACACTCCCATTTACCATTGCAACAAAAAGAATAAAATACCTAGGAAAAAAATCTACCTAACGAGACAAAGACCTGTATGCAGAAAACTATAAGACACTGATGAAAGAAATCTTAATGATACAAACAGATGGAGAGATACACCATGTTCTTGGATTGGAAGAATCAACATTGTGAAAATGCCTATGCTACCCAAAGCAGTCTACAGATTCAGTGCAATCCCTATCAAACTACCAATGGCATTTTTCACAGAACTAGAACAAAATATTTCACAATTTGTATGTAAACACAAAAGATCCCGCATAGCCAAAGCAATCTTGAGAAAGAAAAATGGAGCTGGAGGAATAAGGTCCCCTGACTTCAGACTATACTACAAAGCTATAGTAATCAAGGCAGTATGTTACTGGCAGAAAAACAGAAATATAGATCAATGAAACAGGATGGAAAGCCCAGAGATAACCCCACACACATATGGTCTCCTTATCTTTGATAAAGGAGGCAAGAATATCCAATGGAGAAAAGACAGCCTCTTCAATAAGTGGTGCTGGGAAAAGTGGACAGCTACATGTAAAAAAATGAAATTAGAACACTCCCTAACACCATACACAAAAATAAACTCCAAATGGATTAAAGACCTAAATGTAAGGCTAGACACTATAAAACTCTCAGAGGAAAACATAGGCAGAACACTCTATGACATAAATCACAGCGAGATCCATTTTTACCCACCTCCTAGAGAAATGGAAATAAAAACAAAAATAAACAAATGGGGCCTAATGAAATTTAAAAGCTTGTGCACAGCGAAGGACACCATAAACAAGATGAAAAGACAATCCTCAGAATGGGAGAAAATATTTGCAACTGAAGAAACTGACAAAGGATTAATCTCCAAAATTTACAAGCAACTCATGCAGCTCAATATCAAAAAACAAACAACCCAATCCAAAAATGGGCAGGAGACCTAAATAGACATTTCTCCAGAGAAGATATACACATTTCCAAGAAACACATGAAAGGATGCTCAACATCACTAACCATTAGAGAAATGCAAATCATAACTACAGTGAGGTATCACCTCACACCAGTCAGAATGGTCATTCTCAAAATATCTAGAAACAATGAATGCTATATAGGGTGTGGAGAAAAGGGGGCCCTCTTCCACTGTTGGTGGGAATATAAATTGATACAGCCACTATGGAGACAGTATGGAGGTTCTTTATAAAAATAAAAATAGAACTACCATATGACCCAGCAATCCCACTACTGGGGATATACCCTGAGAAAACCATAATTCAAAAAGTGTCATGTACCACATTGTTTATTGCAGCTCTATTTATAATAGCCAGGACGTGGAAGCAACCTAAGTGTCCATCGACAGATGAATGGATAAAGAAGATGTGGCATATCTATACAATGGAATATTACTCAGCCATAAAAAAGAAACAAAATTGAGTTATTTGTCGTGAGGTGGATGGACCTAGAGTCTATCATACAGAGTGAGGTAAGTCAGAAAGAGAAAAACAAATACCATATGCTAACACATATATATGGAATCTAAAACAAAAGGGTTTTGTAGAACCTAGGGGCAGGACAGGAATAAAGACAAAGATGGAGAGAATGGACTTGAGGACATGGCGAGGGGGAAGGGTAAGCTGGGATGAAGTGAGAGAGTGTCAAGTACATATAGACACTACCAAATGTAAAATAGCTAATTGGAAGCAACTGCATAGCACAGGGAGATCAGCTCAGTGCTTTTTGACCATCTAGAGCAGTGGGATAAGGAGGATGGGAAGGAGACACAAGAGGGAGGAGATATGGGGATATATGTATATGTATAGCTGATTCACTTTGTTATAAAACGGAAACTAACACACATTGTAAAGCAATTTTACTCCAATAAAGATGTTTTAAAAAATATATAAAATAAATTAAAAATCTTTTTCTAAAAGCCCCACTATCTGGATCCACCATTGTTCTGTTTGTATTATCTTGTGTTTCTCTTTCCTTTTGTCCATATATTTTCAGATTATGCACCTGTTATCTTTTGGTAGTTTCAGAAAATGAATATGAATATTTGTAGAAAGAATTTGAAGGTCTGTCTGTTGAATCTTTTTTTTTTTTTTTGTCACGCGTCTAGGTTGGCAACACTAGTAAGTTTAATTTACCTAACCCAATTAGGTATTTAAGTAAAGCTAGGATTCAATATCTGTAGTGTCCTGTTCAGTGGAGTCCTGATCTATTATCAGTGGATCATTACTCCCAAGATGTAGACTTCTAAATCTAGCCTCAATTAATAGGTTTTTTTTTACCAGGCATGCTGATTTGAGGTAAACCCTAAACTCCAAATTTGCCCCCTTCGTTCTGTGAGTATATTATAAATTCTGCCTCACTTCTGAAATTTATGCATCAATTTCTCCTGTTTTGGGGATTATGTGGGTACTAAAAATAAAAAAAAACAGAACCAGATACTGAGCTCAGAGCTGTGAGCTTCTAGTATTATTTAGTTCTTGCTCCTGCAATTCTCTACTTCATTGAGAGTTGTAAAATAATTTTAAAGAGATTTTGTCCATGCTCTTTTCTACTTTTCTATTTATTTTCAGTGGAAGAGTTAATTTGAAATGGCTACCTTTCCATCGTTACAATCTGTATTTCCTTGGAAATACTTTAAATTTAATTCAATTAAAAAATAACAACAAATTGTTAAGTCTTGGAGACAAAAGCACCTTCAATTTTCACAGGAACACAGGACTATAATTGGATGTTCGTATAATTTTTAAGTGAAATGTGTGTTATTGATAATTATATCAGACAATAGGTCTAGACTTTTAGATTGTTCTGGAAATATCAGAATGCAAAACAATTGTATGTTACCCTAGTTTTAATTCCATATTGGAATTTTATGCAAGAATTTTGTTTGAAGTGACATGAAGGTATACATATATAAGAACAATTTCCCTTTCTTCTGTGAATAATATACTATAATAGATGAAAGGAGGTGATAATGTGATAAACCAGGCCTTCAAAGTTACATACAACTTTACCATAAGTATAGGGTCTTCATAGGAAAAAAATAAATGGTGAAGTTATAGAGGTATCAATGTCCTTCATACATTTAAGGAGGGAAAGTTGTAGTAGACAACATTAATATTGTTCAGTTGCCTGTAACAATACTTTAAAGACTTTTAACTGCTTTACAAAATATATGACAAGTGATAAGTATATAACACGAAGAAGGTTTGACTGCCTAAAGCAGGTAGTTTCTGGGGTATAAGAATTCATTCTAAAATGAAGTATTATCATCTCTCTATCAATTTACAAATGCTTGTCATTAAATGTTTTATGTTTTTCTTTTAATTTAATCTCCTCATTGACTAAGGCAATAAAATATTATAGAAGTTCAATAAATACTATCTGAATTAATTAATAGCACCAACTACATTTTTGTTAGTTTCTTTTTTTTTTTTTTTTTTTTGCGGTATGTGGGCCTCTCACTGTTGTGGCCTCTCCCGTTGAGGAGCACAGGCTCCAGACGCGCAGGCTCAGCGGCCACGGCCCACGGGCCCAGCCGCTCCACAGCATGTGGGATCCTCCCAGACCAGGGCACGAACCTGCGTCACCTGCATCAGCAGGTGGACCCTGAACCGCTGCGCCACCAGGGAAGCCCCATTTTTGTTAGATTTTTTACCACATATCTGTCTTCTCCACACAGTCTCAAAATCTTTCAAGAATAAAAATTTACTACCTAGCACACAGATAACAAAAATTAAAAAAATAACTGCATAAATAAATTTCACACAACTCCTAAAATGTACATATTTTATAAAAGTACATTTTCTTTTCTTTTATTTTAAAATAGGAAATGGCCTGACCTTCAGTTCAAAATAGGAGGTTCATCTGGAAACACAGATTTAACTCTGGCATGAAGGAAATAATTAATATCCAATCTTCTTCTGAGAACTGGAAAATAATACAAGAGTGGTAATAGCCCAAGGGGATGGAAAGGGCATAACACAGTGTAACACACAGTGTATAATATAAGAAGATTTATATTATATAAAGAGTACCTAAGAACTTCATTCAAATTCTTTTTATTAAAGCAAATTCTGCACAAACCCACCACTTTGTATGTAAGAGGATAGTCATGATTTGTAGTATCACATATGGCAAATAATTATCTAGTAGTTTCTCCACAAGCAAGGTGTAAGTATCCTCCTACTCTGATTTGCTGGGAGTCCAAAATCTGTTCTCTAGAGCTACTCTAGCCTCTAAATATACTCTGCCAAGGCATGTACTAATGTAGAAAGACATAGATATGTTTGCTTCTTGCCACCCACACAATGAAAACTCAGCTAAAAGTTATTCTACATCAAAATATGCCAGGACTCCATTATTATAGCACATTAGATTTCCATTAGATTTGTCTACTTGGCCATTTTCTCAAGAAAATGATCTGGGTCAAGGTCAGTTATATTCCATCTGACAAACGACAAGTCAACGTTTCTGTTCCTTTTTTTTTTTTTTAAGTGAAGGGTTAAGTTCATTGATTCATGCCCTTTACAAAAGGGTACTTTTTTTTTTTTTTTTTTTTGCGGTACACGGGCCTCTCACTGTTGTGGCCTCTCCCGTTGCGGAGCACAGGTTCCGGACCCGCAGGCTCAGTGGCCATGGCTCACGGGCCCAGCCGCTCTGCGGCATGTGGGATCATCCCGGACCGGGGCGCGAACCCGTGTCCCCTGCATCGGCAGGCGGGCTCTCAACCACTGCGACACCAGGGAAGCCCAAAAGGGTACTTCTTGTGATTCATTGTTCAGAGCCCCTTGTTCTTCCTGAGGGATATCAAGAAACATTTAGATATTGAGGAATATTATTCAAGGTCTCAATACTTTACCTCCAAGCAGCATTTAGTTTTCAGATGCACTTTTATCATACCTTCAGCCTCATTATCTTTGTATCCTATATATCGTTTCTCCCAGGGAGGGGGCACATTTACTTTCCCAAAAACTAGCTCTTTTGCTCTCCCTTTTTTTTTTTTAATGACCATTATTACATCACCCCTGGACCACCGTCATAATTAAAAATGCACATATGTTGTGAGAAAACATTTCAGCCTCTGGTACAAAGTTGTCTTGGCCAAACACTCAAGTATTTAATGAACTGTAGTGGGAGCTAAAGTCAAAATTCTGCATTTTATATTTTAAAGACCTGATAATCTTACACAGAAGCAGGGAAAAACATCCATTCCAAAACAACATTTTTCAACTAAAAACTCATTGAAATAAAATGTTATTAGGCTAGTGTATGGGTATGAGTGGGGAGGCTGTTTATATATAGTTAAGGGATCATTTACTTATTTATAGTGTGGTCAATGATAATCTGGAGCAAAAATGTTTTCCACAAGAATATTTTCCTTTTGTGTCTGTGTCTGTTTATTTTATCAAAATACTATACCACCTCATAACATATTCCTAGTTAAAAATTAGCATATACTGTGAAAGTCCTAAATTTGGATTTTAATTATGAAATTACTAATTTGATTGCAATAAAGTATGTATTCTTTAAACCTTTATCTGTAACAATGCATCTATAGTCAGGCAATAATTATTGAAATTGACACAATGTCTCCATCTCTTTTGAAAATATTGAATTGAAAACACTTCCATTCCACAAGAGTAAGGAAAACATCTGATATCATATACATTTTAACTCCTATATGTCTAGCATAATGTTTGACATTGTACAGGCATACCTCATGTTATTTTGCTTCACTTTATTGCATTTTGCAGATATTGCATTCTTTACAAATTAAAGGTTTGTGGCAAAATCTGTGTAGAGCAAGTCAATTGGCACCTTTCTTCCAACAGCATTTGCTCAATCTGGGTCTCTGTGTCATGTTTTGGTAATTTTTGTACTATTTTAAACTTTTTCATTATTATTATATCTGTTATGGTGATCTGTGATCAGTGATCTTTGATGTTGTTATTGTAACTGTTTTGGAGCATGATGAACAGCATTCACAGATGATGGCAAACTTGATAAATGTGTGTGTTCTAACTGCTCCATCAACTGGCCTTTCCCCCAAATCTCTCCTTCTCCTTGGGCTTCCCTATTCCCTGAGACACAATAATATTGAAATTAAGCCAATTAATAACACTACAAAATAGCTCTAAGTGTTCAAGTGAGAGGAAGTCACACATCTCTCACTTTAAATCAAAAGCTGGAAATGAGGAAGCTTAGTGAGGAAGGCAGGTTGAAAGCTGGGATCAGCAGGAAGCTAAGTCTCTTGTGCCAAAAGGTTAACCAGGTTGTGAATGCAAAGGAAAAGTTCTTGAAGGAAATAAAAAGTGATAATTCAGTGAACAAACAAATGGTACGAAAGTGAAAGAGCCTTATTGTTGATATGGAGAAAGTTTTAGTGGTCTGGATAGAAGATCAAACCAGACACAATGTACGATTAAGCCAAAACCTAATACAGAGCAAGGCTCTGAGTCTCTTCAATTCTATGAAGGCAAGAGAGGTGAGGAACCTGCAGAAGAAAAGTTTGAAGTAAGCAGTGGTTGCTTCATGAGGTTTGAGGAAAAAGAAACCGTCTTTATGACATAAAAGTGCAAAGTGTAGCAGCAAGTGGTGATATAGATGCTGAAAGAAGTTATCCAGAAGATCTAGCTAAGGTGATTAACGAAGATGACTACACTAAATAACAGATTTTCATGTAGACAAAACAGCTTTCTATTAGAAGATGTCATCTAGGAATTTCATAACTAGAGAGAAGTAAATGCCTGTCTTCAAAGCTTCATAGGACAGACTGACTCTTCTATTAGGGGCTAATGAAGCTGGTTGACTTCAAGTTGAAGCCAATGTTTACTTACCATTTCAAACATTTGAGGGCCCTTAAGAATTATGTGAAATCTACTCTGCTTGTGCTCTGTAAATGGAACAACAAACTCTGGATGACAGCACATCTCTTTACAACATGATTTACTGAATATTTTATGCTTACTGTTGAGACCCACAACTCAGAAATTAAAAAAAAAAAGCCTTTCAAAATCTGACTGCTCATTGATAATGCAGCTGTTTACCCAAGAGTTCTGATGGAGATGTACAGTAAGATTATTGCTGTCTTCATTCCTGATAGCACAACAGCCATTCTGCACCCCATAGATCAAGGAGTAATTTCAACTTTCAAGTGTTATTATTTAAGAAATACATTTTGTATGTATGACTGAATTGCTGCAATCTCAGGATAAATCTTCAGCAGATGAGGAGTTGCTTCTTATGAATGAGCAAAAAAAGTGGTTTCTTGAAATGGAATGTATTCCTGGTGAAGATGCTGTGAAGACTGTTGAAAAGATAGCAAATGACATAAACTTAGTTGATAAAGTAGAGGCAGGGTTAGAGAGGATTGACTCCAATTGTAGAAAGATGTTCTACTGTGGGTAAAATGCTATCAAACAGCATTGCATGATCCAGAGAAATTATTTATGAAAGGAAGAGTCAATTGACTGGGCAAACTTCATTGTTGTCTTATTTTAAATGTCTACAGTGACCCCCAGCTTTCAGCAACCACAACCCTGATCAGTCAGCAGTCACCAACATCAAGGCAAGACCCTCCACCAGCAAAATGATTATGACTCGGTGAAGGCTCAGATGATAGCCGTTTTCAGCAATAAAGTATTTTTAATTAAGGTATGTATGTTGTTTTTTTAGACATAATACTATTGTACGTTGCTAGACTACATTATAGTGTAAACATAAATTTTATGTGTGCTGGGAAACCAAAAAAATTTTTGTGACTTTTTTATTCCAATATTCATTTTATTGTCGTGGTCTGGAACCAAACTCACAACATCTCTGAGGTGTGCCTTTCTAAACCAATATTCACTGAACAACAAACAACCAAAAAAGATAGAATATAAAGTCCTAAAAAAACTATCATCAATAAAATAAAATATTTTACATCTAGTGAAAAAGTAAACTGCAATGAATAAAATGTCAATATATGTGCAGAAAAATCATAAAAAGATTTTACAGATTTAGTCCAATTCCTGTTTAGTCTAATTCCTGAAAATATAAGACTTTTCAGTTTATATATTCCAATAAAATATTATATTTATTTTAGTTTTTTGTACACACTACATGGTAGGTAAAAAAAGCACCAGCAACATTTTAAACTTATAGTAAATCAAGAAACCGTGAACAGATATGTAACAAAAAATTTTGCCACCATACTGAAAAAAAGATAATTTAAAATTCTCATAATTGCCATAAGGTTTTGGCTATGAAATGGGTGTGTCAATCAAGCCAAAGGAAACTGGCCAACAAAAGAAACATAATTCAGCTGAAGAAAATATATGGAAACAAAATGATAAAAAAAAATTGCCTAAAACTTTAATATGACTCATACTCCCAAGCAAATAGTAATAAAATATTTCAATTATGAGCATGTTTCAATTATGACACATTTCAGCAACTGTGTCAGGTATTTTTTTTTATGGTTTCCTGTGGATGAAAGGTCATCCTGAGGCCATATATTTCCCTTGCTGTCCCTCTCTTTCTCTCTGTCTCCCTGTTTCTCTCTTTTACACACACACACACACACACACACACACACACACACTGAAACATCACATAATAAACATTACTTATGTTCTGAAAATAAGTGGCTGAAGATAACCTTACTCCCTTTCCAAATAATGCAAATTCTAAATCACAAAATCTTATTTTGAGAGTTTTTTGGAAGTGTTATTGCATTGAATATTCAATCAACTAATGCTAATGCATATTAAGAGATAGAGAAATCATGGGGCTTACAACCGAATTGACAGAAAAAATATTATTTTGCTAGAAAACTAGAATATCTTTTTTTTTTTTTCTCTTGGGTCTTGGAAAAGAGTAACTGCATTGAAACTGCTTTCTCTTTTCTTGTCTGAAGATAGATTGCTGAGCAGGTAGGATTATGAAAATGGTTATTCAGCTTAGCATTAAAAATTTCTAACTGGTATTTCTACATTTTTGTACAACTCTTTTATTAAGGCTTTTGGGAAATGATTATGCCTGAAAATTCCAATGTGTTGTATCTATGCATTTGAAAATAAATGACAAGATTTCCTTCCATGTTTCCTTAAAGTATATTTTTAAAAAAATTATCTCATTGAAGTCAATCTGCTTATAAGAGTAGTTGTTCCTAGGATATGAGAAATAAAAATCTGCTTTCTGTTAAATAAGAAAGTATCAACACATATTTCTAAAAGAAAAGCATATATTTTGTTAATCCTTTGAAAACATGGAATTGTGCCACTTATGCGCATGCTTTGTATAAAGGTTGCAATTATTTGCTTTTGTAAATATTTCTTAGAGATATTTTAATTATTCCCATTTTGTAAAAGTTGGCACTAAAATAGTGAGATTGCCATAAGAGAGATCAGGTTTTAAAACAACTGTTAATTATTATATTGTTTCAAAACCAAATGCTGAAAATATTTTGCTAAAATTTAGTGATAAAATAAACCACAATCCCATTATTTTCCTATGCAATTCCTCTCACTATGTATGTGAACTCGATCAGGTAGTCCATATGGCCAGCCTTTTCTGTTCAAAGATAATATTTATTTTTACTAATACCCTGATGTGCTGCTGAGTCCTGAGGTGACACAATTTGAAGTAAAATACATATATTTGAAATATATTCAATATTTGGTTTGTTTTATCAGAGTTTTTTTTAAAAACAATGCACCTTTGAATAGTGGTTTTTATATTCTTATTGTTAGGAATATTTATTCATTCTTTTCCTATGATTCCACTATATTTCATTTCATATTCATATTAAAATACTTTATAGTTAATTCCAGATAATCTGGGGGAAGAGATATAACTAATTTTAAGGTGAAGAGTTGTTAAGTCTCTGTAAGTTTTAAAGTATAGTTTGGATCTAAAGCTCCCCCACTCCCAAATTAAGCTGTGTTTGATGGCTTCAGATATATATAGGCTTACTTGATGAAAAAAAAGGAATCAAGAAATGGGTGGGAAGAAACAGAGGATCAGTGTGTTCCCCTCCTCTGGCGCCTAAAGACTGACAACCTGTTGTAGAGTTCCTGGGTTTCAACTTCCTAAGCATTTTTTGCAGAGTTGAGTAGCAGAGCTTTCTTAAACAAACAGCTAATTATAAAATCAATCAAACTGGCCAATGACAGAGATTTTTCATTTTGTCTTCACAATGTTTTTGAGTTTCCCATGGTCACCAACCTTCTCAAGAATTTCCATGATTCATCAATATTTAGTGGCAATATGCCATCTATTTGACTCCTACAAAAGGCTTCAAATTTTATGTGAACAAGGAAAATTGTTTCTTCTTGGTCTCTCTGGAACATTTCACAAAACTGGTGAATGTAGCAGGAAACAATAAACATATATTAAACACATAAATAACTGACTGATTCACTGAATGGATCCATGAATTTGCTATCTTACAGAAGTAGCTTGACTGAGTAATGGAGATGTTACATTTATATAAACAATTTGCAATTCAGTATTTCAGAGGGATCAATATTAATAATCAATGAGCAAATGTAGACTACATAGTGATTTCCCCTATTACTATTAGGTAAAATTATATTTTCTCTAATCATGGTTGTCTGACCTCCCTGTGGTTTCCAAAACTCAATTGTCTCTGGATTCTGGTTATGAGATGAGTTCTGCAATGGTAACTTGGCTTCATAACAGTGATAAAACATGAACTTAAGGTTTGATGGAGATAAAGGGCACTAGCCAAAACAAAAAACAAACAAACAAAAAACTCAGCATATTTTTACTCTCATTGGAAAGCAAGCATAGCATTCTTTAATACATTTTCTTAGAATTCTTTCTAAAGGCTGCTTCTCTAGTTTTTCTGGATTCTTTGAAATTAACTTCCTTTTTCTTTCCTCTTCTTTACCATATGATAATAGTTATTTTGTGAGTGTGGACACAAGCTTAAGTGAGATTGTTCAAGCAAACTAAACTTTTAAAATTTGCATCAACTAATTTTTGTGCTTTCCAAAAATTATTTTTCAAGCATATAATGATCTGGATAGAAAACAAAAATGACATGTATCTTCATTTTGCTTGAATGAAGCTAGACATGTTCTTCCAAACAATTACAATTTTCTCCAAATTACTATTTAGATCTGTATCATTCTTTTACTAAAACCCCTCTCTGTAGATTATTCCAGTTTTGCCTTAATAAAGTGATCAGCAACTAGAAGTTTTGTGCTTTTTATTAAGCCTGGGTTGCATGTGATGCTAAAATATCTCTATGCAAAGAATACCTACCACTTAGACTTGCTTCCATTTTCCACTCTATAGGGTACACCCTTTTATGGGCTCGAGTTCTTTTCATTGGTGTATGCCTTCATAATAGGTACTACTGCCATACAAATTCAATGAACAGCACAACTGCCTGCGTTTTGTCTCTCGTGTGTCATAAAATATGGCAGGAACAGCTAGTTGACCACCAAAATTTATGATCTCTTGCATATTAAAGAGTTGCTATTGTGCACTAAATAGCAACATCAATGTATATGAAAGTATACAATACTGGTAAATGCAGATATATAGACAAATAAATAAGTCTGTAATGCTACAAAGGTAGTATGTAAGTCACATGTGATTTTAGTATAAAAGTTAAAGACAAAACTATTAAAAATAATTATAAGTACAAAATTTGTTAGTATTATAGATACACAATTAAAACATGTAAATTGTCATATCACATAAACTGTGATGGAGGAATAAATGGTAGTGTTTTATATATGATTGCAATTAAGTTGTTATCAGTTTAAAATAGATTGTTATAATACATTTTATGAAGGCCTCACTGTAACACAAAGGACATACCTATAGAAGATACACAAAGAAGGGATCAAAACATATCACTACAAAAAGTAAAAGAAATACAAAGGGGTGACCAATACATCTAGAGTAGTTGCTACTTATTGTTTAATATATCAATTCAGTATAATGTCAGTGTGATATCTTTTTATTGAAATACAGTTGCTGTACAATATTATGTTAGTTTTAGGTATACCACACAGTGATTTGACATTTACATATTTTATGAAAAGATCAACATGATAAGTGCAGTAAATATCTCACCATACAAAGTGATTACAATATTACTGACGATATTCCTTATGCTGTAGATTACATCCCCATGGTTTATTTATTGTATAATTGAAAGTTTGTACCTCTTAATCTCTTTCACCTATTTCACCAAATACCCTACCACCATCCCCTCTGGCAACCACTGGTTTGGTCTTTGTATCAATGAGTCTATTTGCATTTTGTTGTTTGGGTTTTTAGAGTCCACGAGTCAGTGAGATGATATGGTATTTGTTTTGCTGTCTGCCTTAGCAAGATCCATCCATGGATCTAGATCCATCCATGTTGTCACAATGGCAAGATTTCTATTTCTTTTTATTGCTAATGAAGCCGAATCTGGCCTCTGTACACTAACACTGAATTAAATCTCAGAGAGAGTTTTCAATGAAGTAGAAAAGAGCAGTTTTATTGCTTTGCCAGGTAAAGTGGGCCACAGTGGGCTAAAGCCCTCAAAACTGCATGTCCCAACCTGGAGGGGGTAGTGAGAAGTTTTATAGTAATTGTTCAAAGAGGCTTGATCAGCTCGTGGACATTCTTCTGACAGGTAAGTTGGAGTCAGCATCATCAACATTCTGATTCCAACTGGTCTTGGATCTACATGCTTGTGTGCAGCATACAGTTAACTTCCCCCACCTGATGGGGGTTTTAGTATCTGCAAAACAGCTCAAAGATATTATGTGTATCCTTGATGGGGAACCAGGACCTTGCCCCAAGGCTGCACTATTGTTTCTCTTGACTGTTCCTCCCTTATCTCGCATCCCCTCCCTTCCCTAATTAACAACTGCTTGAACCTGCCCATTGGAACTCAGGGAATGTCATGGGAGCTCAATGAAGCCCATTTCCTGTAATCAAAGAAATGGGGGACACAGGAAGGCTTTTGTGCCCAGAAGCCCCACAGGATCATGCTTGGTATCACTAAGTATATTCTATCATATATAAATATTACATATTTTTAATCTGTTCATCGACTGATAGACATCTAGGTTGTTTCCATATCTTGGCAATTGTAAACAATGATGCAATGAAAATAATGCTGCATATATCTTTTTGAATATGTTTTTTTCTTTTCTTTGGGTAAATAACCAGATGTAAAAATGCTGGTTCAGGGACTTCCCTGGCTGTCCAATGGTTAAGACTCTGTGTTTCCACGGCAGAAGGCATGGGTTTTAACCCTGGTCAGGGAACTAGGATCCTGAATGTCTCATGGTGCAGCCAAAAAACAAATGTTGGTTCATACAGAAGTTTTATTTTTAATTTTTTTAGGAACCTTCATAATGTTTTCCATAGTGGCTGAACCAATTTACAATCTCAACAACAGTGCATGAGAGCTTCTTTTTTACCACATCCTAGCCAACACTTGTAATTTGTTGGGTTTTTGATAATAGCCATTCTGAAAGGCATGAGGTAATATCTCATTATGGTTTTGATTTGCATTTCCCAGATAATTAGATATTGAGCATCTTTTCATGTGTCTGTTGGCCACTCATTTGTCTTCTTTGGAAAAATGTCTGCTCAGGTCCTCTCCCCATTTTTTAATCAAGTTGTTTGTTGGTGCTGAATTGTGTGAGTTATTTGTATATTTTGGATATTAACACCTTGTCAGATATATCATTTGCTAAAATCTTTTCCCATTCATTATACTGCCTTTTTGTTTTGTTGATGGTTGTCTTTGCTGTGAAGAAGCTTTTAGTTTCAAGTAGTCATGTTTGTTTATTTTTGCTTTTGTTGCCCTTGCCTGACTTGACAGATCCAGAATAACATTGATAAGACTGATGGTAA